>NW_004443987.1:2468718-2474814 GCF_000243295.1 Trichechus manatus latirostris
TCTTCCGTGTCTTTGTTGAGCTTCTTTCTGGATGTTCTGTCCTTCACCGAAAGTGGCATGTTGAAGTCTCCTACTACTATTGTGGAGCTGTCTATCTCTCTTTTCAGAGCTGTTAGTGTTTGTTTTATGTATTTTGGAGCCCTGTTATTGGGTGTGTAAATATTTATTATAATTATGTACTTCTGGTGAATTTACAATTTAATCATTATATAGTGCCTTTCCTTATCCTTTGTGGTGGATTTTACTTTAAAATCTATTTTGTCAGAGATTAATATTGCCACTCCTGCTCTTTTTTGAGTGTTGTTGGCTTGATATATTTTTTCCATCCTTTGAGTTTTAGTTTGTTTGTATCTTCAAGTCTAAGGTGCATCTCTTGTAGATAACATATAGACGGATCATGCTTTTTTATCCAATATGCCACTCTCTGTCTCTTTATTGGTGCATTAACTCCATTTACATTCAGCATAATTATTGATAGGTATGAGTTTAGTGCTGTCTTCCTGATATCTCTTTTTTTGTGTTGTTCACAGTTTCTCTGTTCTCCTCCATTTTCTGTGCTGAGTCATTTTCCTTTATGTTTTTTTTTTTTTCATCTTTTTCTTTGTTGTAGATTTTGTGTTTGCTGGGTCTTTATGCTTTTGTACTTTTTATTTTGATTTGTAGGATTGTTAAATTCCTTCGTGGTTACCTTAATATTTATCCCTATATTTCTAAGTTTATACCCATCTTTTATTACTTTATATCGCCTTAACTTCCTCTCCATGTGAAAATTCAATGTCTCCATTTTTTAAGTCCCTTTTCTTTGTTTTAATGTTGTCCTTTTTTACATATTGATATCTATTTCTCTATTTTCAATGTTTTAGCTTTCATGTATTTTCGATATCCGTATCTGAGTCAATATCTGATTTCTATGTCCTGTGTTCTAGTCTTGCATTGTTATCTGGTGTTATTGATTAACCGTTGGATTCCCTTTAGTATTTCCTGTAATTTTGGTTTGCTTTTTGCAAATTCTCTGAACTTCTGTTTATCTAGAAATGTCCTCATTTTGCTATCATATTTGAAAGACAGTTTTACTGAATATATAATTCTTGGCTGCAGTGATTTTCCTTCAAGGCTTTATATATGTCATCCCATTTCCTTCTAGCCCGCATGGTTTCTGCTGAGTAGTCCAAGTGTATTCTAATTGACTCTTCTTTGTAGATGATTTTTCTTTTATCCCTAGCTGCTCTTGAAATTCTCTCTTTATCTTTGGTTTTGGTAAGTTTGATTATAATAGATCTTGGTGACTTTCTTTTGGGATCTACCTTATGTGGGGTTCAATGAGCATCTTGGGAGATATATTCTCATCTTTCATGATATCGGGGAAGTTTTCTGTCAACAAATCTTCAACAATTTTCTCTGTATTTTCTGTTTCCCCACCCCGCGTTCTGGTACTCCAGTCACTTGTAGGTTATTTCTCTTGATAGAGACCCACATAACTCTTAGAGTTTCTTCATTCTTTTTTATTCTTTTATCTGAATTATCCTCAAATAAGTTGGTGTCAAGAGCTTTATCTTCAGTGTCACTAATTCTAACTTCTGCCTCAATTCTGCTCCTATGACTTTCTATTGAGTTGTCTAATTCTGAAATTTTATTGTTCATCTTCTGGATTTCTTATTGCTGTCCTTCTGTGGATTCTTGCAGCCTATTAAATTGGTCATTATGTTCTTGAATAACTTTTTAAAATTCTGCTACTACTTTGTCTGCAAGTTCCCTGGTTATTACTGCATTCTGTAGAATTTCTTTTCTAATTTCTAGAAGAGTTTTGTATATTAATATTTTGTAGTCTGCCTCGGTAATTCCAAGAAGTTCTCTTCCTCCAAAGCATTTATTGATTCTTTATTTTGGGAGCTTACTGTAGCCATCATGGACTGCCTCTTTATGTGACTTGATATTGACTGTTGTCTCCGAGCCATCAATAATTTATTATAATTTTATTTTGTATTTATTTAGTGAGACCTAGCTTCTTATTTTGTTTTGTTTTGATATGCCCAAATAGGCTGCTCGTGTGCACTAGTTTGAATTTTGACACCTTTGAATCTCTCATATCCTGTCACCAGGTATTTAGTTCTATAACTAAGTATGTGTGCACAGGAGTCCGTTAAATTTTCCTATATGGGTTCAGCTCGGGTATTCAGGCAGTTGGTCACCAAGTGTGTGATGCAAGCCCTCACCCCCAGTCCTACAGAGGTATGGGCGATTGGTGCAGGCACCGGACTCTGGCTGTGGTAGGGGATCATGTGCTGAGCCAGGCAGGGGGCTGACGGCTGCCCCTGAGAGTCTGAAAGGAAAGCATGTCCTTATTCTCTATGGTGAGTAGATAGGTGAGTTTTGCAGCCAGACTATGAGCACCCCACTCTGTTGGCTGTAAGACTCGAGGGCACCACTTTTTCTTGGACTCCTGTAGCAGGTGACTAGGAGGTTTAGGTGATACCACCAGTCCTCAAGCCCCTGCTGCCGGTCGATAAAAGTGCCTACTTAAGGGACAGGGGTGTTTCGAAGGTCACAAATCTGACAGTTCACAGCTGAAGCAGTTGTAGTTAAACTTCAGATGTTTGCCCTGTTGTACTGTGGTAGTGAGAGCTAATGCTGTTGAGATGGGTCCCCACAAGTGTATACAGGAGCGTAAGTCACTCAGAGTCAGCAGACCCCTTATACCTGTGCCTAGCAAAGGAGCTGTGCTGACCCTGTGTTCCTGGCTTAGGGGAGCCAGTAGCTTATTTGTTCCCTCCCCAAGGCCAGGATAATGGGTCAGGGCGCCTTTTGGGATCTACTTCTGGCCCAGCAGACTCCCGGTGCAGATCGCAGAGGGAGGAGGTAAAAGGAAAGAGGTTTTTCCCAAATGGGCTTTTATTTTTTTTAAATCCCCACGAAAGGCTGCACGCATGTACTTATCTTAGCCACTTGGGAGCTGCTTTTCACTGGTTCGGAGTGTCCAAGCAGAATCTCTGCTGCCGGGTCTCTCTCGACGTGGAAACTGCTTCCCGAGCATGTGCACAGCACAGCTGTTTGCCTGCTTCACTGCGGACAAGCGTGCTGCAGAGTTGTAGTTTCGCCACCACTGCTCTGGCGCTCTTTGCTTCTTCCAAACCATCTCCCTCTCCCCTATCACTCAGTCGGATTCCTCAACTTTGCCTTGTTCAGGGCTCCTAGATAATCATATACAATCAAATCACTTGTTTTTCCAGGTCTTTGTTTTAAGAGGGATATAGGAAGTGTCTAACTACTCTGCCATGTTGGCCACGCCCCCTTGAGTTCTTATAGTAGTCATCTCATACAATTTTTGTCCTTTTGTGATTGACTTATTTCACTCAACATAATGCCCTCCAGAGTCATCCATGTTGTGAGGTGTTTTGTGGATTCATCATTGTTCTTTATTGTTGCATAGTATTCAATTGTGTGTATGTACCATAATTTGTTTATCCATTCATCTGTTGATGGGCACTTAGATTGTTTCCATCTTTTTGCTGTTGTGAATAATGCTGCAATGAACGTAGGTGTGCATATGTCTATTCATCTGAAGGCTCTTATTTCTCTAGGATATATTCCTAGGAGTGGGATTGCTGAATTATTTAGTATTTCTATTTCTAGCTTTTTAAGGAAGTGCCATATCATTTTCCACAGTGGTTGTACCGTTTCACATTCCCACCAGCAGTGCAACGTCTCTAACATTTGTTATTTTATGTTTTTTGATTCTTTTTGGTATTGTAGGGGTGTGATGGTATCTCATTGTGGTTTTGATTTGCATTTCTCTAATGACTAATGATCAGGAGCATTTCCTCATGTGTCTGTTTGACGACTGAATGTCTTCTTTGGTGAAGTGTGTGTCTGTTCATATCCTCTGCCAATTTTTTAAATTGATTTATTTGTCTTTTTGTTGTTGAGGTGTTGAAGTGTTCTATAGAGTTTAGAGATTAGACCCTTGTCAGATATGTCATAGGCAAAATTTTTTTCCTAGTCTGTAGGTTCTCTTTTAACTCCTTTAGTGAAGTCTTTTGATGAGTGTTTAATTTTTAGGAGCTCCCAGGTATCTAGTTTCTCTTTTGGCATTTGTGCATTGTTAGCTATGGTTTGTATCCTATTTATGCATGTATTGGGGCTCCTACTGTTGTTCCTATTTTTTCTTCTATGATTTTTATCATTTCAGGTTTTTTGTTTATGTTTTTGATCCCTTTTGAGTTAGTTTTAATTTTTCTTCTTTTTTATAGATATGCATATGCATTTTATTTAAAAACTACATAACCAGTAATCTTCATTATTTCTTTTCTTTTGGTGCCTGTGGGGTTCTTTTGCTGTTCTCTTTCTATTTGTTTGAGTTGTAGGGTTAATGTTTTATTTTGGGGCCTTTCTTCTTTTTTGATGTGTGCACTTATTGCTATAAATTAACCTCTAGCACTACTTTTGCTGTGTACAAAAGGTTTTGGTAAGACATGTTTTCATTCTCATTTGATGCCATGAATTTTTTAAATTCCATTCTTGGTTTCTTCTATTAACCAGTAGTTTTTAAGGAAGGTGTTCTTCAGTTTCTTAACATCTGATTTTTTTTTTCCACTGCTATTTCTGTTATTTATTTCTAATTTTATGGCATTATAATCAGAGGAGATGCTCTGTATTATTTGGATGTTTTGAGTTTTGTTGAGGCTTGCTTTGTGGCCTAAAATGTGATCTATTCTGGAGAGTGTTCCAAGTGCACTGGAAAAGAATGTAAACTTTGCTTCTGTTGGGTGGAGTGTTCTGTGTATGTCCATGAGGTTGAGTTGGTTAGTTGTTGCATTTATATCTTCTGTATCTTTATTGTGTTCCTTTCTATATGTTCTGTCCTTCACCAAAAGTGATGGGTTGAAGTCTGCTACACTACTACTATTATTGTGGAGCTGTCTATTTCTCCTTTCAATGCTGTTAGAGTTTGTTTTACATATTTTGAAGCCCTGTCATTGGGTGCGTATATATTTATTATGGCTATGTACTACTGGTGATTGATCCTTTAATCATTATATAGTGTCCTTCGTTATCCTTTATTGTGGATTTTGCTTTAAAATCTGTTTTACTGGAGATTAATTTGGCCGTTCCTGTTCTTTTTTGATTATTGTCTGCTGGATATTTTTTTTAATCTTTTGAGTTTTAGATTGTTTATGTCTTTGTGTCTAAGATGTGTCTCTTGTAGACAGCATATAAATGGACCATGTTTTTTTATCATCCATTCTGGCACTGTCTGTCTCTTTACTGGTGCATTTAAGCCATTTAAATTCAGTGTAATTCTTGATAGGTATGAGTTTACTGCTGTCTTTTTTTTTTTTGTAGTGTTGAAAGCTTCTTTGTCCTGCTTAATTTTTTGTGCTGAGTTCTTTTTGTTTATGGATTTTTTTTTCATCTCTTTCATTGTTGTTGGTTTTGTACTTGCTGAGACTTTGTTTTTTTTCTTTATATTTTGATGGGTAGGTTTGTTAGTTTTCTTTCTGGTTACCTTGAAATTTAACTTTATTTTTCTAAGTTTAAATCAGTGTTTTATTTCTTGATATTGCTTCTACTTCATCTCCATATGAAAGTTCTATGACTACACCGTTTATTCACTCTCTTTTGTTTAGAATTTTTTTTTCTACCATTCTTTTTTTTATTGTACTTCAGGTGAAGGCTTACAGAACAAATAGTTTCTCATGAAACAGTAGTACACATACTGTTTTATGACATTGGTTAACAACCCAACAAAATGTCAACCCTCGAATTTCTCAACGTTTTTTATTTGGTGAAAATACACATAGCCAAAGATACCATTTCAAAAATTTCCACATGCACAGTTCAGTGACATTGACTACACGCTTCCTATTGTGCTGTTATTCTCACTGAAGATGAAGGCTTGAAGAGATTAAAAGGGTAATAAAAAAAACTCCCAACCAAAAAAAAGCCCTGGCCCAGATGGCTTCACTTTAGAATTCTACAAAACATTTACAGAAGAGCTTCTACCAGTACTACTCAAGCTATTTCAGAGCATAGAAGAGGAAGCAACACTTCCAAATTCATTCTATGAAGCCAGCATAACGCAGATACCAAAACCAGGCA
>NW_004443987.1:2474914-2475967 GCF_000243295.1 Trichechus manatus latirostris
CTTATGGTTTGTATTGTGTTTATGCCATGTATTAGGGCTCCTAGCATTGTCCCTATTTTTTCTTCCATGATCTTTATTATATTTGATTTTATATTTAAGTCTTTGATCCATTTTGAGTTAGTTTTTATACATGGTGTGAGATATGGGTCTTGTTTCAGTTTCTGCATATAGCTATCCAATTATGTCAGCACCGTTTGTTAAAGAGACTATCTTTTCCCCAGTTAATGGACTTTGGACCTTTGTCAAATATTAGCTGCTCATAGGTGGATGAGCTTATATCTGGATTCTCAACTCTGTTCCATTGGTCTAGGTATCTGATACTGTACCAGTACCAGGCTGTCTTGACTACCGTGGCAGTATAATAGGTCCTAAAATCAGGTATTGTAAGGCCTCCAACTTTGTTCTTCTTCTTGAGTAATGCTTTATTTATTTGGGGCCTCTTCCCTTTCCGTATGAAGTTGGTGATTTGTTTCTCCATATCATTAAAAAATGCCGTTGGAATTTGGATCGGGATTGCATTGTATCTGTAGATTGCTTTGGGTAGAATTGACATTTTCACTTTTGAGTCTACCTATCCATGAGCATGGGATGTTTTTCCATTTATGCAGGTTTCTTTTGGTTTCTTGCAGTAGTGTCTTGTAGTTTTCATTGTATAGGTCTTTTACATCTCTTGTTAGATTTATTCCTATGTATTTTATCTTCTTGAGGGCTATTGTAAATGGTATTGATTTGGTAATTTCCTCTTCAAGGTTCTCTTTGTTGGTGTAAAGAATCCAATTGATTTTTGTATGTTTAGCTTGTATCCTGAAACTCTGCTGAAATCTTCTATTAGTTCCAGTAGTTTTCTTGTGGATTCTTTGGGGTTTTCTGTGTGTAAGATCATATCATCTGCAAATAGAGATACACTGACTTCTTCCCTACCTATTTGGATGCAATTTATTTCTTTTCCTAGCCTAACTGCTCTGGCTAGGACCTCCAGCACAATGTTGAATAAGAGTGGTGATAAAGGGCATCCTTCTCTGGTTCCTGTTCTCAAGGGGAATGCTTTCAAAG
>NW_004443987.1:2483650-2531045 GCF_000243295.1 Trichechus manatus latirostris
TAGTAACTGTTAAATGAGAAACTATTTTGTTCTGTAAGCCTTCATCTTGAGTGAGAATAACAGCACAATAGGAAGCGTGTAGTCAATGTCACTGAAGTGTGCATGTAGAAATTTTTGAAATGATATATCTTTGGCTATGTATATTTTCAACAAAAAAAAAATGGTTGAGAATTTAGAGGGTTAATATGTTGTGGGGTTGTTAACCAATGTCATAAAACGGACTGTATGTTCTTTGTTGTTTGCTCGTCTGTGTGCTCAATACTTTTCACCTCCTTCTCCAACTGGCAGGGTCAGTCACTCAGATATGGTAGAGCAGGGCAGGTCTAGCTGAATAGGAGTTACTGGAATGGGTTGTTTGTGGCACTTACTACAGCCACCAGAGCGGGTCAGTAATCAGTGCAGAGCAGGTTCCAGTATGCCATGCCTGTGCTGCTTGGTGGTGTGATGTCAAGCACACGGTGCATGTAGGCAGGATGCAGCGGGGAGATTGTTATGTGTGGAGTTAAGATGGATATGGGAGAGAGGAGAGAGGAACAGGAGCCAAAAACATACAAACAAAAAAGAATGTTAGGGGAGCTTGCCATTGGAGTGGAGAGATGAGAGACTATGAAATGGAGAAAAACAAAAGTGGGAAGAGGAAGAAAAAAAAGAAAAGAAAAGAATGAGTAAATAAAAATCCAAAAGGGAAAAGAACAGCAAAGTTCCCAGGGATCCCACCAGTCCGACTATGAAGTCTGGGGAAGTAGTTCTCCGGTATTGTAACACAGCCTGTCTAGAAGGCATAGAGGTATACAATGGCAGGTATTCAGGGAACAGAAAGAGAAGGAAGATATAGAGAGATGAGAAACTGAGAAATGAAGAAAGAGAAAAAGAGGGAAAAGAAATCAAACAAATTTAAAAAAAAAGAACAAGCAAAGCCCCCCCAAAAAGAAAAAAACAATGAAAAAAGAAATGCCCTCAGGGATACCTCTGCACATCTGTGCAGGCTGAGGGGGTAGGTTCCAAGCCACACAGCACCGCCTAGTCAGAAGGGGCTTCCAACTCAAGAAAAGGGAAAGAAAACAAACAATTCAAAACAAAAAAATGAACAAAAGCCCCAGGATCCCACCAGCAGTGCAGCCCAGACTGGGAAGCAGCTCAGGAAGAAGCAAAGATGGCTCACGGAGCCAGGTATTTGAGCGAAAGTAGGGGGAGGTAGTGAGAGGTAAGGAAAAATCAAAAGAAGCAGAGAAAAAGCAACACCAGCAGCCAGCAAATGGCAGTCAGAGAGCCAGCTAGTGCGTTCTGGTGGAATCCAAGCAACCAGTGCTTCCTAGACAAGAGTCTGTGTCTGAGGAAAGCAGAGGAGGCCGAGTGTGGGTGAAGAAGGGTAGGGGGTGGGAAAACGTATATCACAAATTACTGGAGCTCCGCAGCCCCTCAGGAAGAAGCAAAGATGGCGCACAGAGCCAGGTATTTGAGTGAAAGTAGGTGGAGGTGGTGAGAGGTAAGGAAGAAATCAGAAGAAGCAGAGAAAAGCAACACCAGCAGCCAACAAATGGCACTCAGTGAGCCAGCCTGTTCGGGTGTGTGGAATCCAAGCAGCTGGTACTTCCTGGACAGGAGATTCTGGCTGCGGGAAGCAGAGGAGGCCGTGTGGGGGTGGGAAAGCATATATCATAAATTACTCATTGTTTTGTCTCCCAATGGAAACTCTGTGAAGCTGCTTTTTCTTACCCCCTGTTTGCTGGTCTCTGATAGGAATCCAAGATGGTGGATCCGTGCTGTGTTAGCTGGTAGGGGACCTCTGCATGAATCTCTCCTCGCTCTCCATTCTCTGTCAGTTTTCTCACTCCATTTGGTGCTTGGCTGAGTTCTTTTCTCTTCATTTGATGTTTTAGGGATTCAGGATTGTTGTTTTCTCTGTTTGGCTTAGTTTTTCGGATCTTTGCTGTGGAGGGATGGGGTGGTGCTTCTGCCTCTAGCGCCATTTTGCCGAAGTCCCCCTATTCTTGCTATCTTTGAAGAAATAATGAAACGTATTAAAAGTATAACAAGGAATAAATGACTATAAAAAATGACCAGGCAGATTTGAAGAACTAAATAGAACTCTAGAAATATGTATATATGTACATATTGAATTACAAATTCAATGCACGAGTTAAAATGTTGATTAGACAACAAATAAGATAGCTGCAAGATAGGTATGTAAATTATGAGAGAATGCAGTAGAGACAAAGTGATGGAAAATATGAAAGAGACACAAATGATAGAGTGAGAAGGCCCAACATAGATCTAACTGGAGACCCAGGATAAGATGATAGAGAATTTGTGGAGAGAAAATATTTGAAGGATAATTGTCTAATAGTCTTGCAGAATTGATGAGAGACATGATCTTCAATTTTAAAGTTTCAAGAAGGCTAAATGGATTCCAAGAAGTGTAAATAAAAAGTTATCAGTGCTTTGTCAACCTATAGTGAAACTTCAGAACATCAAGTACAAATATACAGCAGCCAGAGAGAGAAAAAGATCAGCTATAAAGGAAGGACAGTTATATCTTGTCAGCTGATTTTTCAACAGCAGCAATGGAAGCCAAAAAAAAAAAAAAAAAAGTGAAATAATATTTAAAGTGTTAAGAAAAAATATAACTGTCAACTTACAATTGTATATCTAAGCAAAATGATATTTCAAAAAGTACACTGGAATAAAACTATGTTCACACAAATATAAACTGTGAAGCTTACTTAAACTTAATAGTTTCTCACTAAAGGAACATCTAAAAGTTGCTTTTAAGGAAGATGGAAAGTGATCCCAGAAAGAAGGTCAAGGATACAAGAAACAATGGTAAGAGAATAATAAACATAAGGATAATGCTAATTAAATAAAACAATAATAAACAAGTGTATTTGTCAGCTTTTCTTGGGTTAAACCCAATGGCTAAATCTCAATGGCTTACTATACAAAATATTTATTTTCCCTTTTACTCATATATGAGTTATCTGCAGCTGTGCTCCATGTGTCTTCTCTTTCTAGAATATCAGCTGATAAAATAGCCCTCATATTGGACATGATAGTCTATAGCATTTTAAAGTTCTGTTGGCTAGTGGCAAACTGTCGTTTCTGCTTAAATCCCATTGATCCAAGAAAGTAACATGGCCAAACCTGACAATGGGCAGGGAAGACTACGTATGCTATATCTTGCATGTATCATTTTAAATATATATTATATATGTATAATTCTAAGTGTATATCATATATCTATAAGTTTAAGTATTTTATGTATGTTTTAATCATTGCATAATTTTAAAAATTAAAACATTATTTCCTTGTTTTATTTATGTATTTTGCTTTGTGCTAAGATTGTCAGAATGGAGTCATAAAATGAGTACAAGAATGGAAGCTAGGAAAACTGATTTATTATCTCATCATTGTTACTGTATAATACTGTTTAAGTGTTTTAATCTTTCTGTACCTGAAACCAGATGGTCCTCTTGACATCACTCAAGCTGGATCCTTGTCACCAAAGAAAACTAAGAAATCTTCTCTGGTTTTCAGATTTAACAAACGAATCAACAAATAGTCAAGTAAACAACAAACTATAACAGCCAACATAAATGTTAATTGACTAGGTGCTCAGAACGTAACCAGAAATATTTACTGGATGGGCAACAAGAATTACTAGTAGAATAGACAGCAAATACACAATTTCATAATAAAACCATGCGTGTAAAATATTTTACACTTTGTTGACATGTTAACAGAGAATTTCACACTTCTTTGAAAAGTCATTAAGACAATTACTAGGTCATTAGTGTAGACTTTAATTCTCAGCTTTGAAACCTTATTCTCTAAAGAATTTGTTTTGACAGGCAGTTTAGCTCTTAGAATATGCTGAATCAGGATGAAATCTGCTCCATCTTTTCTACCCACCTAGCAGCTAGCCTTCAGAGACTGCTGAGGGAGTGTTTCTAGGACTTGTTAAGGAAATTCAAGGAAATTTATTTTACTATTTATGGACTGCAGGTTCTTTCACGTTTCCTAAAAGAAAATCTCCATAATCTGATACGCTGGGATTCTGGCATAGTGGGACTATTGAGTGTCCATTTCTGTCTTTAAAATATTAATCATTAACCTTCTTTTAAATGCAGAAAATTATAAATAAAGGATAGTGTATAATTTTATTGCTCATATAACTCACATTAATTTTTAAAAACACAATACAGATGATTACAGAATTCCATCAGAGTGTATGTATAGAATATATTTTTAAAATTGTTACAAAACTCCATTTTACAGACTGTTTTGCACATTGCACAGGATATAACAAGTCTTGTAAATTTTTTCGTATTAGTATTTACAGATACTTCTATTTAGTGGCTGCTTTTCATTCCACTATGTGTTTGCATCATATCATAATTTATTTAATGGTTCTACTGTTGATGAATATTCAGGTGGCTTCCATTCTTTTACTATTATGAACTGTGCTGCAATGAACATCCTTATACATGTATATCTTGTTGTATTTTTATGAATATATCCATATATTTCCATTTTTGATGTGTCTTCTAGGCCCAACAGATGGCAGGAAGTTTTGTCATGTGTATGAGGGAGTTATAAAAACATATTTGGAGCAGTGCATCAGTAAGGCAGACAGTCTTTATAAAGAAAGTAAGAAAACACATAAATTTAGGCCACACAGTGTTAAGGCAGATTATCTGTGATACTCATGTGTTATCTTTGCAAGAATCCTTGGTATTGTGAGGGAGATGAACCTTTACCTGTTATAGACTCTCTCTACTGAAACATAAAACCTGCCCAACTAAAGCTATAAAAAAATCCCTTTGCCATTGAGTCGATTCCAACTCATAGCAACCCTATAGGACAGAGTAGAACTGCCCCATAAGATTTCCAAGGAGTGGCTGGTGGATTCGAACTGCCAACCTTTTGGTTAGCAGCCGAATGCTTAACCACTGTGCCATCAGGGCTCCACCAAAGCTGTAGTACCTGCTAATCTATGTGACGGGTGAGTTTAACAGTTTTCTTAAATGTGGATTTTTTTCCCTTCATTTTCAAAGACTATAACCGGTAGATGCATAGTGACAGTAAATGGTGCTTGTGGAATGATGTAACAAATTCACACCCCTTCTCCTTTACAGAATGCTTTCTAAGTGACACAATTCCCAAATACTAAAACTGTGTTTAAGGTGTTCTCACAGACATATGTTGAGGAAAGTATGTACTTTTCTACCCCGCTTTTAACTCTATTGCCGTTTTCCAAACCAGATGGTTATTTGGCAAATCAGGGAAGAGGTGGGACAGGGATTTGCTGGCAATACAGTCCTGGCCAAACATGACAGTATTCTCAAAGATGGTAGCCAGAATTTATTTGTTGAGTATTTCAAAATTACACCATTTGAATAAGTTGAAAGGAGATTGAGAGTAAATAGTCTATTTTTTTTTGGAGGGATTACTTTCTTTCGGGGTAAAGTGGTTCATAAAATTGAAAAAAATATATATCACTACTTCTCTCAGCCTCCCAGTACACACTCAGGATCCAATGTTTTTACTCTTATTTTCTCAATTTAAAAGTTGGGTTACTTTAGTAATGAGAAAAGAGTTTAAGGAAGACTGTTGGCCACTAGAAAAATAAGGTTGGAAATGATAGACTGTAAGTGTCCCCTGATATTTTGGGGATCTGTGACTTCTCTCAGTTTTGTCTGTTCCTGAATGGGAATAGACCTCAGTTAGAAGGGATCATACTGGCTCTGGCAGACAGCCCCAGAACTCCTGATTTATGACACCTCAGTCCAGCCACTCATTGAGCTGAACATGACCTTGCTTGTTGACCCAGCACACAGCCAGCTCTGCACGACCTGGGCAGTTATAAGAAGCTGCCCACAATTTAGCATCTAGTAGTTCATGAAAAAAACCTGCTGCTGTTAGGAAATACTTGCTCATCCTTGCAAAAACATAGTGAAGCCTGGAGATACAGCACTCCTCAAAAGCCTTGTGAGAAGGGGAAATTATGTCCTTTTTTCTTTGTGGTCATAGTATAATTCCTGATATTTTTCTTCTGATATAGCTACAGATGTTTGTACGGGGTTGTATAAATGAGCTAAAGAGGTCAAAACAACTAATCTATTATATCATCTTGCTACTTTCTTTGTTATTGTGCTATATTAAGACATAATTCTCTGTCCCCTTTGCCTTTCCACCAGCAAAGTTTCCAGTTGATCTGTCTTGGTAATGGTAATATGGATCTACAGCATTATGTGGCACTAATGTATAGGTGAGGTTGTCACACAACACTCCTGATGGTGCCTGGTAAGTTTTGTCACCAAATTCCTTTAACGATGAATCAGATCAAAGTCCCATGCTATATTATTGAAGGAACCTGCACTCTAGACCTCCTAGGTGTTTGCTTTCATCTAAAGTCACATGAAACAAACATTCTTTGTTAATTAAAACATGCTAAGAAACTATTACTAAAATATGATTGGGTGACTGTCTCTGATCCAAGACACAGATTATCTCTTTGTAAGATTGTAATTTAAAATTTTCTGAAGATAAGGCTGAAAAGGGGAAAATCTTACATCCTATGAGAGTATCATATAAACTATATGCTTTTTTCTGAGTGTCTGGAAGATTAAACCAATCTCTACATGGAACAATGAAATAATTTGTCACCAACAGGGGTTTCTTCCATACTAAGGCAGTTGACCATTGACAGATTAATTTAGTCACAGTATGCAGAACTCAAGAATAGAGTTCAAGTATTAATTACATGAAAGAGGAATGAAAAAGATAGAAGGGAAGGAAGGAAGGAAGACTGGAAGACTAGAAGGAAGACTTTTCAGTTTTGGATAAATAACATGTCCACATAGTTAAATTTAAATACTATGATGATTTATTAATTAATTTATTTGATTTTTACAATTGTGCCCAAGTACCTATTACTTAAGTAATTTTTAAAATCAATTAGGCACTTGTGTCTCAGGGCATAAATAGAGTAGTTAACATATTTAAACATAACCAGCCCAATAAAAACATGGTGCAATCTGTAAGTATATATTGCAATTTTGTATGCAACCAGTATTCTCAGGATTGAGGTGGGAAAAAAGATTACATAAGACATGGTTCTTGACCAGTAAATACTTCAAAAACAACAACAGTAACTACAACTTTCACTTATATATTATTTTACAGTTTATGAAACTCTTTAACCTATTTTTGCATCTTTATCCAAATATAAACTCAAAGATAATTTTATCTTATCATTCCATCAAGGAATAGATAGTTTAAAATTAAAACACATCTTGTACTACGTTCTGAAAATCAGTAAAATGCCACATCAGCCCAGGAGGCCTAATGTGACTACAGTGGCATCACTAGAGTTGGTGTCACCCAGTGCGGTAACTCAGGATGTCGCCCCCTTATGCTAATTACCACAATGTTGTAGCTAAAACACAAAAAAGTGACAAGATCAGCGACTATAGAAACATCGACAGCAACAAAACAACAGCGTGTGCTTACAGCGTGGGCAGATGAAACCATGTTATTTGAAGCGTCATTGTAATTGGGTAATAATGACAGCTCTGACCAAAGTGCTTTAAAAAGTTCAAAAAGTAAATTAGCATAGAGTTTTAGCTTTGTAGGTATATTGATACATGTAAACTGGGCTTACAAAAATTTTTTTGTTGTTGCTATAGCTAACTACAGGGATATTTTTCTATAAAGTAATAAATTTCTGCTGAAACACTGCACAAAATTTTTATAGACAGTCATTTTGGTCTCACTCCCTCAAACAGTGTCATCCAGTGTGGTCTGCATGCCCCGCACCCCTCTAGTAACGCCACTGTGTGACTACTCTGTGGAAAATAACCAGCTGCTCCTTTCTTGAGATATAAACCTAGGACCTCTTAGTGTGAGCACTAACTTAACCAAGTTATAAAAGTTAATGAGAAAAAAAATGCTGTGTTATCCCTCCAGTGAACAGTATTCTAAGCGATTTTTAGCTCTAATTTCAGATAAATCTAGTCAGATTTAGAATTGACTAGGACATAAGTAAATTAAACATATTTGTATCTCGGTAAACATTCAAAGTGCTTCAGCAAGATCCACTGGGACTTAGGGGTCTGATGTGTGCTGCAAAACTGGCTGTGCTTTATCCTTATGGTTCCAGTTACTGTCTTTTGTCTTACAGCAGCAAAACTTCTTATTTTTCCAAATAAAACAGACTGAGATTTTCAAAGGAAGATTTATATTGGATTTTGATTGCAAAGAAAGATGTGCTCCTTGAATATATAGTAGTTTGTTAAGCAAAATCTTGTTTATAAATTTGGTATTCTATCAAAATGTTAACTCAGATTATCCCACTAGCAACTGGAGTTTCCTTCACAGGCATGGGTTCTGATTAAAAGTTAATAGCCACTGCTTTGTTGTAAAGACACTGCTCAAAGTCATAAACTTATAAGTCAATTTGTTTCTCCAGGGTATATAAGTTGGGGAGGCAACAGAGAAATTGAAAAGACCTTGTTATTGTTAGTTGCTGTTGAGTTGGCTCAGACTCAAGGCGATCCAATGTACAACAACAGAATTAAACATTGCCTGGTCCTGTACCATCCTCAAGATTATGAGTATGCTTGAGTACGTTGTTGTGGCTACTATGTGTTTTTGAGTGCCTTCCAACCTTGGAGGATCATCGTCCAGCACTATACTGGACAATATTCTGTTGTGATCCATAGGGTTTTCACTGACTAATTTTTCGAAGTAGATCCCTAGGCCTCTCTTTGAGTCTGTCTTAGTCTGGAAGCTCCACTGAAACCTGTCCACCCTGGCTGACCCTGCTGTTGTGTGAAATACCACTGGCAGAACTTCCAGCATCATAGCAACATACAAGCCATCACAGTATAACAAATTGACAGAGAAGTGGTAGGAAAAGACTCTAGAGAGTATATATTATCAGAGTTCGGGTTGGAATAGGATATGATATTAATCCAGTTTACGTGGGAGACTAATGTAGAATCTGCTATTCCAGAAACTTAAGAAGTAATTGAATGCATGCTACGTGTGGGAAGCAATGCTGCATTTTGAGAGAGGACCTATCATCTCATGTGTGCATATGTTACTCATGCAAATTCTTCTTTTATTGTGGTCATCTAAGTAGTTTTTCAGGTTGTTATGGATGCCTAACATTAAGCTCTTTTAGTGCCACCTTGGTACATTGTACTTTGTTGTTCTACTTAGAATCATTTACTATTAGCCTCTGCTAACTATCCTGCACGTTCTTCTCTCATTCCCTATCATCAGTGAAACAGGAATGCGGAGGAAGTTAGAATGACAGAGGAGGCAGAAAGACACTTGCAAATTCTCCTAACATAATTTTAAGTGAGATTCTGTTTTGAGACTTTGTTGTTATTGTCGATAGGTGCTGTTGAGTCCATTCCAACTCACAGAGAGCCTATGTAAAACAGAGTGAAACACTGCCTGGTCCTGCGCCATCCTAATAATCGTTGCTATATTTGACCTCATTGTTACAGTCAATGTGTCAGTCCATCTCATTGAGGGTCTTCCTCTCTTGCTGACCCTCTACTTTACCAAGCATGAAATCCTTCTCCAGTGACTAGTTCCTCCCGCTAACATGTCCAAAGTATGTGAGATGGAGTCTTGCCACCCTTGTTTCTAATGAGCATTCTGGCTGTACTTCTTCCAAGACAGATTTGTTTATTCTTCTGGCAGTCCATGGTATATTTAATATTCTTTGCCAACACCATATTTCAAAGACATCAGTTCTTCTTCCGCCTTCCTTATTCATTGTCCAGCTTTCACATGCATATGAGGCAATTGAAAGTACCATGGCTTGGGTCAGCTGCATCTTAGTCCTCGAAGTGACATCTTTGGTTTTGAACACTTTAAAGAGGTCTTTTGCGACAGATTCGTCAATGCAATATGTCGTTTGATTTCTTGACTGCTGCTTCCATGGGTCGCTATGAGTTGGAATCAACTCAAAGGCAGTGGGTTTTCTTGGCTTCCATGGGCATTGATTGCAGATTCAAGTAAAATGAAATCCTTGACAATTTCAGTCTTTTCTCCATTTATCATGATGTTGCTTACTGGTCCAGTTGTGAGGATTTTTGTTTTCTTTATGTTGAGGTGTAATCCATACTGATGTAGTGTTGATCTTTCATCAGTAAGTGCTTCAAGTCCTCTTCACTTTCAGCAAGCAATGTTGTGTCTTCTGCATAATGTAGGTTGTTAATGAGTCTTCCTCCAATTCTGATGCCAGGTTCTTCTTCATATAGTCCAATTTCTCGTATTAATTGGTCAGCATGCAGATTGAATAAGTGGGGTGAATGGATACAACCTTGACACACACCTTCTATGATTTTAAACCACACAATATCCCCTGTTCTGTTTGAAGGACTGCCTCTTGGTCTATGTACAGGTTTTACATGAGTGCAATTAAATGTTCTGGAATTCCCATTCTTCGCAATGTTATCCATAATTTGTTATGATCCATACAGTCAAATGCCTTTGCATAGTCAATAAAACACAGGTAAACATCTTTCTGGTATTCTCTGCCTTCAGCCAAAATTCATCTGACATCAGCAATGATATCACTTGTTCCACATCCTCTTCTAAACCTGGCTTGAATTTCTGGCAGTTCCCTGTCAATGTACTGCTACAACCGTTTTTGAATTATCTTCAGTAAATACCACATTTAAATTTTCCACTCTTCTGGAATCTTACCAAATGAGTACATATGGTTTAATAAATATGTTAATCAATTTCCCTAACACTCAGTGAATATACAGGCATAATTTGTTCATTTATGCAAGTTCAGATTTTCAAAGGACCTTACCTTTTTGCTAATAGCTGTTTATGTAAGATATTTCACTTCTGCTCAATTACCTAAATTTCTTTTATTTGTTTTTTCATCTAAACACTTAAGAAAATGAATTTAATTGTTTACTGGTTTATTCATCATTTATTTCAGAATTGCCTTCATTAACTGGCAGAATTTTCTTCTTAGAAATAATCTTTAGTCTTCATTGTTGTAGTAGTATTGCTCTTCAGCATTTATTAAGTGTCTATATTACAGTGGCATAATACAAACACATATAGACTAGTCCCTATTTTTGTAGAGATTTCCTCTTATGAAATAAATTGATGGATGGTAGAGGAAACTGGTTTAGGTAAATTGTTTTTGGACTTAATTGTGGTGGATAAAAGGATCTGGAGGTGAACTTACTGATAACTTTGTTAAATTCACTTTATTACATTTTTTAAAAGTTATTTTAGTTTTTTGTTGTTGTTGAGAATATACATAGTAGGATATACACCAATGAAACAATTTCTACATGTACAATTAAATGACACTGATTATATTCTTCAAGTTGTGTAACAATTCTCACCCTCCTTTTACAAATTGTTCTGCCCCCATTAATATAAACTCACTGTCCCCTAAGCTTCCTATCTAACCTTTCTAGTTGCCGCTGTCAATTTGATTCCATTTAGATAGTTCTTTAAAAAAAACAAAATGCTAAAGTAGACATTCTTTACTTATTAAACTAAGATATTGTTTAGTTTAAAGATGACATTGGGGATAGTTTTGGGTTAAAGTTTAAGGTTATTTCAGGGCAATAGTTTCAGGGGTTCATTCAGCATCTGTGGCTCCAGAAAATCTCGATTCCATGAGAGTTTGTAATTCTGTTTTGCATTTCCCCCCATTTTGATGAGAATTTTTCTATAGTCTTTGATCAAAATGTTCAATAATGGTAGCCAGACACCATCTAGGACTTCTGGTCTCATAGCAAAGGAGGCAGTTGTTCATGGAGGCAATTAGCCACACATTACTTTTCCTCCTCTTATTTCTGACTCTTCTTTTTCCTCTGTTTCTCCGGGTGAGTAGAGACCAATTATTGTACCTTGGACTTCCACTTGAAAGATTTTAAGACCCTAGGAACTACGCAACAAACTAGGAGATAGAACAGAAGTACTAAATATGATATTAAGGCAATTATCAAGGCTATCCCATTGTCTTAGGCTGGGTTCTCTAGAGAAGCAAAACCAGTAAAGCGTATAAATATATATATAGAGAGATTTATATCAAAGCAACATCTCACGTGATTCTAAAGGCTGGAACATCCCAAGTCCGTGGATTAGGACAGAGGCTTCTCCAAATTCACATAGCTGTAGGGCTGGTGAACCCAAGACTGGCAAGTCAGAAAGCAGGGCTCTTGCTGACAGTCTGTGAATGTCAACAAATCCCAAGATTGGCAGGCAAGACTGCAAGGCTTCTCCTGATTCACATAGCTGCAGGGGCTAGTGTACTCAAGATCAGTAGGTCAGAGAGCAGGGCTCCACCCACAGGCTGTCAAGATCAACAAATCCCAAGATCAGCAGATAAGCTGAGAGCTCAAGTCCCAAGAACTGGAGGTCAGATGAACAGTAGGCAGCCGCAGGATCCAGAGCAAGCAAAAAGCCAGAATGTCTGCTTATATTTGGATGCAGGCCACACCCCCAAGGAAACTCCCTTTCGACTGATTGGCTACTCACAGCAGAGTCAATCATGGGAGTTATCACATATAAACACTGAGAATCATGGGCCAGCCAAGATGACACATAATCTTAACCATCACGTCCATGAAACCATGACCCAAACCTCCAAAGTGAGAAATCAATTTCTATGAGATGTTTGCTTGTACATAATCAGCCTAAGCAGCTGCTTTTTTGTTGTTGTAAAAATATATATCACACAACATTTATCAATCCAAATTTTAACAGGTGTACAACTTATTACATCAATTACATTAATAGGCTGTGCAACCATTATCCTTAATGCAGATTCTCCATCATCATAAACAGAAACTCAGTACTGCATAAATAATAACTCCCCTTTTCCCCTTCCCTCCTGCCCCTGGTAACTACTAATAAACTTTGGTCTCTATATATTTTATATTCTTGTCTTTATATAAAAGTGAAGTCAAACAATATTTGTCCTTTTGTGATTGATTTATTTCATTCAGCTTAATGTCTTCAAGCTCCACCCATGTTGTAGCATGTATCAGGACTTCATTTATCTTTATAGCTGAATAATAGTCCATTGTATGTATATACCTAAATATATAAATACATGCAAACATTATATGCATGTACCTATATGTATAAAGTAAGCAGTGATAGAATTATAAGGAGAAATAGACAGCACTGCAATAATAGTTGGAGAATTCAATACACCACTTTCAGTATTGGACAAAATATATAGAAAGAAGGTCAACAAGAAAACAGAGGACCTGAGTGACACTGTAAACCAACTAGACTTAACAGATATATATAGAAAACTTCACCCAACAACTGCACAATATACATTCTACTCCAGTGCTCATTCTCCAAGACAGAGCACATGTTAGTTCATAAAGCAAGTCTCAACAAACCTAAAAGACTGAAACAATATAAAGTATTTTCTCTGACCACAATGGAATCAAACTAGACATCAATAACAGAAAAAAATGGAAAACACACAAACATATGAAAATTAAATAATACACTATTAAATTACCAATGAATCAATGAATAAATCAAAAGAGAAATCACAAATATTTAGAGTCAAATGAAAGCACAAGAACAACATACCAAAATTTATGGGATGCAGAAAGGCAGCACTTGTAGGGAAACTTACAGCAAAAAATACCAACGTGAAAAAATAACAAAGAAATCAACACCCTAACTCTACATGTTGTGGAACTAGAAAGAGAAGAGAAAACTAAGCCTAAGACACCAGAAGAAAGGAATTAACAAAGATCAGAGAAGAAATAAATGAAGTTGAAAACAGAAAAACTGTAGACTCAACAAACCAGAAATTGGTTCTTTGAAAGGATCAATAAAATTGATAAACCTTTAGCTAGACTAACAAAAAAAGAGTAGAAGCAAATTAATTAAAATAAGAAATGAAAAGTAGAAACATTACAACTGATCTGATAGAAATAAAAAGAATTAGGACAGAATACTATGAACAACTGTATACCAACAAACTTGATAACCTACATGAAATGGACAAATTCTTAGAAGCACACAACCTACCTAAACTGACTCAAGAGGAAATAGAAAATCTCTGCAGACCCATAACAAGTGAAGTGATCGAATCAGTGACCAAAAACCTCCCAACAACAACAACAAAAGCGTCCTAGATCACATAGCTTCACTGATGAATTCTCCAAACATTTAAAGAAGAATTGACACCAATCCCGTTTAAACTCTTCCAAAAGATAAAGAAGGAAAGAATACCCTCTACTCATTCTATGAAGCAAACATAATCCTGATACCAAAACAAGACAAAGACACCACAAGAAAACTACTGGCAAAAATCCATTATGAACAAAGATGCAAAAATCCTCAACAAAATACTAGTGAACAAATCTAACAGTATATTAAAAGAGTTTTACACCATGACCAAGTGAGATTTATTCCACTTGCAAGGATGTTTCAACATTAGACAATCAACCAATATAATATACCACGTTAATAGAACAAAGGAAAAGAACCACATGATCATCGCTATGGATGCAGAAAAGGCATTGATAAAATCCAACACATTTTCTTGATGAAAATCCTCAACAAGATTGGAATAGAAGGGAAGTTGCTCAAGGTGATTAAGGGCATCTATGAAAAACCAATGACCAACACTGTACATAATGAAAGATTGAGAGCTTTCCCCTTGAAACCGGGAACAAGACAATGGTTCCCACTCTCACCACTCCTATTAAATACTGTATTAGAAGTCCCAGCCAGAGTAATAAGACAAGAGAAAGAAATAAAAGGTATCCAGATTGGAAAACAAGAATTAAAATTATCTTTATTTGCAGATGGAAACCCTCCATTGAGCAAATCTATCAGCGCCATTTTTCCAACAGCATGTGCTCACTTTGTGTCTCTGTATCACCTTTTGGTAATTTTCACAATATTTCAAACTTTTTCATTAGTATTATATCTGTTATGGTGATCTGTGATCAGTGATCTTTGATGTTGCTATTGTAATTGTTTTGGGATGCCATGAACTGAGCCCATATAAGACGGCAAACTTAATAAAGGTTGTATGTGTTCTGACAGCTCCACCGACCGGCCGTTCCCCATCTCTCTCCCTCCCTTGGGCCTCCCTATTCCCAGAGACACGACAATATTGTAATTAGGCCAATTAAAACCCGATAATGGCCTCATAGTGTTCAAGTGAAAGGAAGAGTCACTCTCTCTCACTTCAAATCAAAAGCTAGAAATGATTAAGCTTAGTGAAGAAGGCATGTTGAAACCAAGATAGGCCAAAAGCTAGGTCTCTTGCATCAAACAGTTAGCCAAATTGTGAATGCAAGGAAAAGTTCTTGCAATGTAAGGAAATTAAAAGTGCTACTCTAGTGAACACACAAATGATAAGAAAGAGAAATAGCCTTATTGCTGATATGGAGAAAGTTTTAGTGTTCTGGATATAAGATCAAGCCAGCCGCAGCATTCCCTTAAGCTGAAGCCTAATCCAGAGCAAGGCCCTAACCCTCTTCAATTCTATGAAGGCTGAGAGAGGTGAGGGAGCTGCAGAAGAAAAGTGTGAAGCTAGCAGAGGTTGGTTCACGAGGTTTAAGGAAAGAAGCTGTCTCCATAACATAAAAGTGCAAGGTGAAGCAGCAAGTAATGATGTAGAAGCTTCAGCAAGTTATCCAGAAGATCTAGCTAAGATAATTGATTAAGGTGGCTAACTAAACAACACATTTTCAGTGTGAATGAAATAGCCTTATATTGGAAGAAGATACCATCTAGGACTTCCATAGCTAGGGAGGAGAAGCCAATGCCTGGCTTCAAATCTTCAAAGGACAGGCTGACTCTCTTATTAGGGGTTAATGCAGCTGGTGACTTTAAGTTGAAACCAATGCTTATATACCATTCCAAAAATCCTAGGATCCTTGAGAATTATGCTAAATCTACTCTGTCTGTGCTCTGTAAATGGAACAACAAATCCTGGATAACAGCACATCTGTTTACAACATGGTTTACTAAATATTTTAAGCCCACTGTTGAGACTTTCTGCTCGGAAAAAAGACTACTGCTTTCAAAATATTACTGCTTATTGACAATGCATTTGGTCACCTCAGATCTCTGAAAGAGATGTACAAGGAGATTAATGTTGTTTTCATACCTGCTAACACAACAACCATTATGCAGCCCATGGATCAAGGAGTAATTTTGACTGCCAAGTCTTGTTATTTAAGAAATACGTTTCATAAGGCTATAGCTGCCATAGGTAGTGATTCCTCTGATGGATCTGGGCAAAGTAAATTGAAAACCTTCTGGAAAGAATTCACCATTCTATATGCCATTACGAACATTCGTGATTCATGAGAGGAGATCAAAATATCAACATTAACAGGAGTTTGGAAGAAGTAGATTCCAACCCTCATGGATGACTTTGGGGGGTTCAAGACTTCAGTGGAGGAAGTAACTTCAGATGTGGTGGAAATAGCAAGAGAACTAGAATTAGAAGTGGAGCCTAAAGATGTGACTGAGTTGCTGCAATCTCATGATAAAAATTTTAATGGATGAGAAATTGCTTCTTACGGATGAGCAAAGAACGTGGTTTCTTGAGATGGAATCTACTACTGGTGAAGATGCTGTGAACGTTTTTGAAATGACAACCAAGGATTTAGAATATTACATAAACTTAGTTGATAAAGCAGTGGCAAAGTTTGAGAGGATTGACTCCAATTTCAAAAGCAGTTACACTGTGGGTAATATGCTATCAAACAGCATCATATGCTACAGATAAATCTTTCATGAAAGAGTCAATCGATGCGGCAAACTTCATTGTTGTCTTATTTTAAGAAATAGCCACAGCCACCTCAACCTTCAGCAACCACCACCCTGATCAGTCAGCAGCCATCAACATCAAGGCAAGACCTTCCACAAGCAAAAATATGTTGACTCGTTGAATGCTCAGATGATGGTTAGCATTTTTTAACAGTAAAGTATTTTTTAATTAAAGTAAGTACATTGATTTTTTAGACATAATACTATTGCACACTTAAGACTACCAAACCCGTTGCTGTTGAGTCAATTCTGACTCATAGCGACCCTATAGGACAGAATAGAACTGCCCCATAGGAACAGTTGGTAGATTCGAACTGCCAACCGTTTAATTAGCAACCAAGCTGTTAACCACTGCACCACCAGGGATACTTAATAGACTACAATATAGTATAAAAATAACTTTTATATGACCTGGGAAACCAAAAAAATTGTGTGACTCGCTTTATTGTGATATTCGCTTTATTGTGGTGGTCTGAAAGCAAACCCCCAATATCTTTGGAGCATGCCTGTATGTAGAAAATCCCTAAGAATCCACAAGAAAGCGTCTAGAGCTAATAGGGGAATTTAGCAAATTTTCAGGGTACAAAGTCAACAAACAAAAATCAGTTGGGTTTATTTACAAAAACAATGAGAAATCTGAAAGGAAAATTAGGAAAACGATTCCATGTATGACAGCATTTAAGAGAATAAAATACCTATGAATAAATTTAGCTAGGATGTGAAAGACAGTTACAATGAAAATTATAAAACACAACTGAAAAAGATTAAAGAAGATAAATAAATAGATGTTCCGTGTTCATAGATTGAAAGTCTTAATATTGTTAACGTGTAAATACTACCCAAAGCGATCTATAGATTCAACACAATACTGATCAAAATTCCAACAGCCTTCTTTACAGAAATGGAAAAAACAATCCTCAGTTTTGTAAGGAATGGCAAGAGGCCCCAAATAGGTAAAGGACTTTTGAAGGAGAACGAAGTAGGAGAACTCATGCTTCCTCATTTCAAAACATATGGCTACAGTAATCACAATAGCCTAGTACTGGTATAATAATAGACACATAGACCAATGAAATAGCATTGAGAGTCCAGAAATAAACTCACGCATCTATGGTAAACTGATTTTTGACAAGGGTGCTGAGTCTATTCAATGGGGAAAGAAGAGTTTCTTCAATAAATGGTGTTGGGAAAATTGGATTTCCACATGCAGAAAAATGAAACAGGATCCGTGCCTCACAACATTCACAAAAACAAATTCAAAATGGATTAAGGATCTAAATGTAAGAAGTAAAGCCATAAAATTCTTAGAAGAAAATGCAGGACGAGGCTGTCAGGCCTAGCTTTTAACAATGGGTTATCTGAAATAATAACAAAAGCATGAATAGCAAAAGACAAAATAAATAAATTGGAACTCATAAAAATTAATTCCTACTTTTTTCATCAAAATATTTTACCAAAAAAGTGATAAGACAAGTTTCTTATTGGGAGAATCTCTTCAGAAACCATATATCTGATAAGACCCTAATAACCTATATATATATTTACATACATATGTATATATATTTAAAAAAAAAACATTGCTGCTGAATCGATTCTGACTCTAGGCAGCCCCATAGGACAGACTAGAACTGCCCCATAGGGTTTCCAAGCAGTGCCTAGTGGATTCCAACTGCTGACCTTTCGGTTAGCAGCCATAGCTCTTAACCACTATACCACCAGGGTTTCATACACACACACACACACACACACACACACACACACACACACACACACACCCTGGTGGCTCAGTGGTTAAGAGCCTGGCTGCTAACCAAAAGGTTGGCAGTTCGAATCTACCAGCCTCTCTTTGGAAACCCTATGGGGCTGTTCTAGTCTGTCCTATAGGGCTGTTATGAGTCAGAATCAATTCCACAGCAATGGTTTTTTTTTTTTTTACATACAAAACTATCCAACAAACTAACAACAAAAAGATAACTCAATCAAAAAGTAAGCAAAGGACTTGAGTAGACTTTTCACCAAAGAGGATATTCAAATAACCAACAAACACATGAAAAAATAGTCAACATTGTTAGCCATCAGGGAGATGCAAACCAAAACAACAATGAAATACCATTTCACTGTCACTAGGATGGCTAAGACAAAAAAAAGACAGAAAATAATAAATGTTAACCAGGATGCTGGGAAATTGGAACTCTTAAGCATTGCTGGTGAAAATTCAAAATGATGTAGCCCTTATGGAAAACAGTGTGGCAGTTCCTCAAAAAAATTAAAAATAGAACTACAGTATCACACTTTTAAAAATTCTTTTGTTAGACTAGACTCCTTTCTGTTTTCCTGTTTTACTTTAACTAATACAATACACTTTCATTATTGTTATTTTTTATAATTTATTTTATTTTTGTTGTTGAGAATATATATAGCAGCACATAGACCAATTCAACAGTTTCTATAGGTAGAATTCAGTGACATTGATTACATTCTTTGAGTTGTGCAACTATGCTCACCCTTCCTTTCCAAGTTAGTCCTCCCCCATTAACATAAACTCACTGCCCCCTAAGTTTCCTATCTAATCTTTCAGGTTGCTGTTGTCAATTTGCTCTCCTATTCTTAATGTGTACTTATATACGACTTGCTATTGCAAAACAATAAGAGCATGAACTTTAGTAGTAGACAAATCTGTGTTCAAATTCTGAGTCCACCAATTATGGACTGTGTAGCTTTTAGTAATAACTTAATCGATGTAAGCCCTACTGTCTTTAACTGTAAAATGGAAATATAGTATTATATCACTCTTTCAAGGCTGATATGAGAATATAATAGAATAATATAAATAGGCACCTATCATAATGCTTAGCATAGAATAGTTGTTCAAAAATGTTAGAAGACTTTTATCTTTCCATCCTGACTCATTTTTAATTTTTTTAAGTTCAGCTTTATTGAAGCATAACTTATATATAATAAAATTAACTGTTTTTTACGTGTAACATTTGATGAAATTTGACAACTGAATATAATCATTAACAAGTCATGTAACACCACATTTCTATCATGCCAAAAATTTCCTTGTGCCCTATTGCAGTCAATACCTTTCCCTAAGTCCCATGACTTAAATCTGTAAACCTGTTTTTGTCACTATTGGTTTATCATTTCTAGAATTTCACTTAAATGAAATCATGCAATATGTAAGCTTTTCTGTCTGGCTTCTTTTGCACAGCATAAGGCTATTAAGATTCATCTATATTGTTGCATGTATCAGTAGTTAATCGCTTTTAATTGCTGAGTAGTATTTCATAGTATAGATACACCACAATTCGTTTCTGCATTGATAGTCATTTTGGTGCCCTTGCCTGAGATCAATAAAACTTCTATAAATATTCATGTACAAGTCCCTCTGGGAATATTTGTCTTCATTTTTCTTGGGTAAATACCTAGGAGTGGACTCATTGGTAAGTGCATGTTTAACTATGGAATAAACTGCAGAACTGTGATTATACCATTTTACATTTCCACTAGCAGTGTATGAGAATTCCAGTTCCTCCACATCATCCTAACATTTGGTGTGGTTATTCTTTTAAATTTTAGGTTTCTCCAGTGGGTGTTTACAAGTATTTCCTTGTGGTTTCATTTCAATTTCTAAAATGACAAACCCCAAGCATCTGTCAGTTTGTCCTACTGTAGTGGTTTGAGTGTTGCTGTGATCCTGGAAGTTATGCCACCAGTATTTTAAATACCAGCATGGTCACCCCGGGTGGGCAGGTTTCAGCTGAGCTTCCAGACTAAGGCAGACTAGGATGAAGGACCTGACAGTGTACTTCTGAAAAAATTAGCCAGTGAAAACCTTATGAACAGCAGCAGAATGTTTTCTAATATAGTGCCAGAAGATGAGCCCCTCAGGTTGGAAGGCACTCAAAATACGACTGGGGAAGAGCTGCCTCCTCCAAGTAGAGTCAATCTTAATGACGACAATGGAGTCAAATTTTCAGGACCTTCATTTGCTGATGTGACACGAATCAAAATGAGAAGAAAGAGCTGCAAACATTCACTAATAATCGGAACATGAAAAGTACCAAGCATGACTCTAAGAAACTTGGAAATTGTCAAAAATTCAATAGAACACATTAACATCAATATCCTAGGCATTAGTGAGCTGAAATGGACTGGTATTGGCCATTTTGAATTGGTCTACTATGACAGGAATGACAAATTGAAGAGGAATGTGATTGCATTAATTGTCAAAAACATTTTGGGACATATCATGAAGCACAACTGTGTCAGAGATAGAATAATATCCATAGGCCTACAAGGAAGACCACTTAATACAACTATTATTCAAATTTACGCACCAACCACTAAGGCCAAAGATGAAGAAATTAAAGATTTTTACCAACTTCTGCTGTCTGAAATTTATCAAATATGCAAACAAGATGCATTGATGATTACTGGTGATTGGAATGTGTGAGTTGGAAACAAAGAAGAAGGATTGGTAGTTGGAAAATATGGCCTTGTTGATAGAAATTACACCAGAGATCACATGGTAGAATTATGCAAGAACAACGACTTCTTTATAGCAAATACCTTTTTTCAACAAGAAAAATGGTGACTATACACTTGGACCTCACCAGATGGAATACACAGGAATCAATTTGACTACATCTATTGAAAGAGACAATGGAAAAGCTGAATATCATCAGTCAGAACAAGGCAAGGAGCCAACTGCAGAACAGACCATCAATTGATTATATGCAAGTTCAAGTTGAAACTGAAGAAAATTAGAACGAGTCAATGGGAACCAAAGTACGATATCCCACCTGAATTTAGAGACCATCTCAAGAACAGATTTGACACACTGAACACTAATGACCAAAGACCAGATGAGTTGTGGAATGACATCAAGGACATCATACATGAAAAAAGCAAAATGTCATTAAAAAGACAGGAAAGAAAGAAAAGACCAAAATGGATGTCAGGAGACTCTGAAACTTGCTCTTGAACTTCGAGTAGCTAAAACAAAAGAAAGAAATGATGAAGTAAAAGAGTTGAACCAGAAGATTTCAAAGGATGGCTCGAGAAAACAAAGTAAAGTATTACAATGAAATGTGCAAAGACCTTGAGTTATCAAACCAAAGGGAAGAACATGCTTGGCATTTCTCAAGCTGAAAGAGCTAAAGAAAAAATTCAAGCTTCGAGTAACAATATTGAAGAATTCTACCCAGAAAATATTTAACAATGCAAGAAGCATCAAAAGAAGATGGAAGGAATACACAGAGTCACTGTACCGAAAACTGTTGGTCGACGTTCAACCATTTCGAGAGGTAGCATATGATCAGGAACTGATGGTACTGAAGGAAGAAGTACAAGATGCACTGACGGCATTGGTGAAAAACAAGGCTCCAGGAGTTGATGAAATACCGATTGAGTTGTTTCAACAAAGGGATGCTGTGCTGGAGGTGTTCACTCATCTATGCCAAGAAATTTGGAAGACAGCTACCTGGCCATTCAACTGGAAGTGATCCATATTTGTGCCCATTCCAAAGAAAGGTGATCCAACAGAATGTGGAAATTATCAAACAATATCATTAATATCACACAAAGGTAAAATATTGCTGAAGATCATTCAAAAGAAGCTGCAGTGGATATCAACAAGGAACTGCCAGAAATTGCAGCCAGATTCAGAAGAGGACTTGGAACAAGGGATATTATTGCTAATGTCAGATGGATTTTGCCTGAAAGCAGAGAATAGCAGAAAGATGTGCACCTGTGTTTTATTGAGTATGCACAGTCATCTGACTGTGTGAATCATAAATTATGGATAACATTTCAAAGAATGGGAATTCCAGAACATTTAATTGTGCTCATGAAAAAACTGTACATACACCAACATACAGTCGTTTGAATACAGTAAGGGAATACTGGGTGGTTTAAAGTCAGGAAAAATGTGCATCAGTGTTGTATCCTTTCACCATACTTATTAAATCAGTGTGCTGAGCAAATAATTTGAGAAGCCTCACATTATGAAGAAGAACAGGACATCAAGATTGGAGGAATACTCATTAACAACCTTGCCATACGCAGATGACAAAACCTTGCTTGCTGAAAATGAAGAGGACTGGAAGCACTTACTGATGAAGATCAAAGACTACAGCCTTCAGTATGGATTACACCTCAACATAAAGAAAACAAAAATCCTCACAACTGGACCAATAAGCAGTGGCATGATAAATGAAGAAAAGATTGATGTTGTCAGGGATTTCATTTTACTTGGATCCACTATCAATGCTCATGGAAGCAACAGTCAAGAAATCATACAATGCATTGCATCGGGCAAATCTATTGCAAAAGATGTCTTTAAAGTGTTAAAAAAAAAAAACCAAAGATGTCACTTTAAGGACTAAGGTGCACCTGACCCAAGCCATGGTGTTTGCAATTGCCTCATATGCATGCAAAAGCTGGATAATGAACAAGGAAGACCAAAGGAGAATTGATGCCTTCGAATTATGGTGTTAGCAAAGAATATTGATTATATCGTGCACTGCTAGAAGAATGAAAAAAATCTGCCCTGGAAGAAGTACAGCCAGAATGCTCCTTAGAAGCAAGGATGGCAAGACTTAATCTCACATACTTTGGACATGTTATCAGGAGGGATTAATCCCTGGAGAAGAACATCATGCTTGGTAAAGTACAGGGTCAGCAAAAAAGAGGAAGACCTTCAAAGAGATGGATTAACACAGTGGCTGCAACAATGCAGGACCTGGCAGGGTTTTGTTCTGTTACACATAGGATCGCTACGAGTCAGAACCGACTCGATAACACCTAACAACAACAACATAATGACTAATGATGGGCAGCATTTTTCATGTGCTTTATTAGTCATTTCACATACCTTCTTTATTAAAGCGTCAGTTAAATTTTCTCCCATTTTACTATACAGGGTTTCCTACCTTCTTATCATTGATTCATATATTTATATATTCTGGATACAATTCTTTTATTAGATATATGTTTTGCAAGTATTTACTCTCCATCTATGGATTCTATTTTCATTTTCATACCATACTTTTTGAAGAACATTTAAAAAATTTAAAGTCTAATTTATCATTTTTTTTACCTTTATGGTTCATGTTTTATGTTCCAGTTAAGAATTTTTTTAACTAAATCAAGAACACAAAAATGTCCCTGTATTTTTTCTAGAAGTTTTATAGCTATAGCACCTGTATTTATGTCTATGACCCACTTTGAGTTAATTTTTGTAGGTAGTTTGAGGAAAAGGTTAAAGCTAATTTTTTGCATGGGTATATTCAATTGTATTTGCACTATTTGAAATGAACTTTCCCAGTTTTTCTCTGTTTCTGTGTGTGTTCTGAAGTTATCGTTATTTTGCCTTTATTTTTTAAATGTATTTTTGCTTAGTTTAGAATTTTCCACCACTCATCTATTGGTTTGTCACAATGTGGTGGCTTGACTGTTGTGTGATGCTGGAAGCTATATCAGTATTTCAAATACCATCAGGGTCACCCAGAGTGGACAGGTTTCAGCTGAGCTTCCAGACTAAGACAGACTAGGATGAAGGACATGGTGGTCTACTTCTCAAAAAAATTAGACAGTGAAAACCTTATGAATAGCAGGGGAACATTGTCTGATATAGTGCCAGAAGATGAGCCCCTCAGGTTGGAAGGCACTCAAAATGTGACTGGGGAAGAGCTGCCTCCTCAATGTAGAGTCAACCTTAATGACGAGGATGGAGTCAAGCTTTTGGGACTTTCATTTACTGATGTGGCACAACTCAAAATGAGAAGAAACAGCTGCAAACACCCATTAATACTCGGAATGTAGAATGTATGAAATTAGAATCTAGTAAATTGGAAGTTGTCACATATGAAATGGAACACATAAAGATCAATATCCTGGGCATTAGTGAGCAGAAGTGGACTGGTATTGGTCATTTTTAATCAGACACTCATATGTTCTACTATGCCAGGAATAACAAATGGACACAGAATGACATCACATTCATCATCAAAAACAACATTTCAAGATCTATCCTGAAGTACAACACTGTTAGTGATAGGATAATATCCATATGTCTACAAGAAAGACCAGTTAATATGACTATTATTCAAATTTACACAACAATCACTAAGGCCAAAGATAAAGAAATTCAAGATTTTTACCAATTTCTTCAGTCTGAAACTGATGAAACATGCAATCAAGATGCATTGATAATTATTGGTGATTGGAATGTGAATGTTGGAAACAAAGAAGGAGGATCTGAAGTTGAAAAATATGGCCTTGCTGATAGAAACAACGCCAGGGATTACATGGTAGAATTTTGCAAAACCAATGACTTATTCATTGCAAATATCTTTACAAACAACATAAATGGTGACTATACATGTGGACCTTGCCAGATGGAATACACGGGAATCAAATCAACTGCATCTGTGGAAAGAGAGAATGGAGAGGCTCAATATCATCAGTAGGAGCAAGGCCAGGGACTGACTTGGCGGAACAGACCATCAACTGATCATATGCAAGTTCAAGTTGATGCTAAAGAAAATTTTAAAAAGTCCACGACGGCCAAAATACAATGTAGAGTACATACCACCTGAATTTAGAGACCATCTCAAAAATAGATTTGACACATTTAACACTAATGACCTGAAGAGTTGTGGGATGACATCAAGGGCATCATACATGAAGAAAGCAAGATGTCATTAAAAAGACAGGAAAGAAAGAAAAGACCAAAATGGATGTCAGAAGAGACTCTGAAACTTGCTCTTGAACATAGAGTAGCTAAAGCAAAAGGAAGAAATGACAAAGAGCTGAACAGAAGATTTCAATGGGCAGCTCGAGAAGACAAAGTGAAGTATTATAATGAAATGTGGAAAGACCTGGAGTTAGAAAACCAGATGGGAAGAACAGACTCTGTATTTCTCAAGCTAAAAAAACTGGAGAAAAAATTCAAGCCTTGAGTTCCAATACTGAAGGTTTCTGTGGGCAAAATATTGAACAATGCAGGAAGCATGAAAAGCAGGTGGAAGGAATACACAGAATCAGTGTATCAAAAATAATTGTTCGATGTTCAACCATTTCAGGAGGTAGGTTATGATCAAGAACTAATGATACTGAAGGAAGAATGACAAGCTACACTGAAGGCATTAGTGAAAAAACAAGGCTTCAGGAATTGACGAAATACCAATTAAGATGTTTCAACAAATGGATGCATCACTGGAAGTGCTCACTTGTCTATGCCAAGAAATTTGGAAGACAGCTACATGGACAACTGACTAGACGGGATTCATATTTATGCCTATTTCCAAGAATAGTGATCCAACTGAATGCAGACATTATCAAACAATATCATTAATATCCACACAAGTAAAATTTTGCTGAAGATCATTCAAAAGCAGCTGCAGTAGTGCATTGACAGGGAACTGCCAGAAATTCAAGCCAGATTCAGAAGAGGGCGCAGAACCAGGGATATCATAACTGATGTCAGATGGATCCTGGTTGAAAGCAGAGAATGCCAGAAAGATGAGCACTTGTGTTTTATTGACTATGCAGAGACATTCGACTGGGTGGATCATATCAAACTATAGGTAACATTGTGAAGAATGGGAATTCTGGAACATTTAACTGTGTTCATGAGTGACAATTTCCAGCACTGCATCCTTTTCTTGAAACATCTCAATCGGCATTCCAGCAATTCCTGGAGCCTTGTTTTTCACCAATGCCTTCAGTGCAACTTGGACTTTTTCCTTCAGTACCATTGGTACCTGATCGTATGCTACCTCCTGAAATGGTAGAATGTCGACCAATTCTTTTAGTATAGTGACCGTGTATTCCTTCCATCTTCTTTCAATGCATCTTGCATTGTTTAATATTTTCCTGGTAGAATCCTTCAATATTGCATTTCGAGGCTTGAATTTTTCCTTCAGTTCTTTCAGCTTGAGAAATGCCTAGTGTGTTCTTCCCTTTTGGTTTTCTATCTCCAGCTGTTTGCACATGTCATTATAATACTTTGCTTTGTCTTCTTGATCTACCCTTTGAAATCTGTTCAACTCTTTACTTCATTTCTTCCTTTCACTTTAGCTACTCGAAGTTCAAGGGCAAGTTTCAGAGTCTCTTCTGACATCCATTTTGGTCTTTTCTTTCTTTCTTGTCTTTTTAATGATCTCTTGTTTTCTTCATGTATAATGTCCTTGATGTCATTCCACAACTCGGCTGGTCTTTGGTCATTAGTGCTCAACGCGTCCAATCTATTCTTGAGATGGTCTCTAAATTCAGGTGGGATATACTCAAGGTCGTACTTTGGCTCTCATGGACTTGTTCTAATTTTCTTCAGTTTCAACTTGAACTTGCATTGGAATAATTGATGGTCTGTTCTGAAGTAGGCTCCTGGTCTTGTTCTGACTGATGATATTGAGCTTTTCCATCATCTCTTTACACAGATTTAGTTGATTTGATTCCTGTGTATTCCATCTGGCAAGGTCCACATGTACAGTCACCATTTATGTAGTTGAAAAAAGATTTTTGCAATGAAGAAGTCATTGGTGTTGCAAAATCCTATCATTCGATCTCTGGCATCGTTTCTATCACTTAAGGCCATATTTTCCAACTACTTATCTTTCTTCTTTGTTTCCAACTTTCTCATTCCAATCACCAGTAATTATTGATGCATCCTGATTGCATGTTCAATCAGTTTCAGACTGCAGAAGTTGGTAAAAATCATCAATTTCTTCATCTTTGGCCTTAGTGGTTGGTGTCTAAATTTGAATAATAGTCGTATTAACTGGTATTCCTTGTACGCTTATGGATATTATCCTATCACTGACAGTGTTGTACTTCAGGATAGATCTTCAAATGTTCTTTTTGATGATGAATGCAATGCCATTCCTCTTCAAGTTGTCATTCCCGGCATAGTAGACCATATGATTGTTCAATTGAAAATGGCCAATGCCGGTCTATTTCAGCACATTAATGCCTAGGTTATTTCGATGTTTATGCATTCCATTTCATTTTTGACAACTTCCAGTTTTCCTAGATTCATACTTATTACATTCCACGTTCCAATTATTAATGGATGATTGCAGATGTTTATTCTCCTTTTGAGTCATGCTACATCAGCAAATGAAGGTCCCAAAAGCTTGACTCCATCCTCGTCGTTAAGGTCGACTCTATTCTGAGGAGGCAGCCCTTCCCCTGTTGTCTTTTGAATGCCTTCCAACCTGAGGGGCCCATCTTCAGGCACTATATGAGACAATGTTCTGCTGCTATTCATAAGGTTTTCACTGGCTAGTTCTTTTCAGAAGTAGACCGCTGGGTACTTCTTTATAGTCTTAGTCTGGAAGCTCAGCTGAAACCTGTCCACCATGACACTGCTGGTATTTGAATACCAGCGGCATAACTTCCAGCACCACAGCAACGAGCAAGCCCCCACAAAAAACAAACTGACAGATGTGCTATAGTGTGGTTTTATTCATGATTTTTTGCTTGTGGTTCACTGAGATTGTTGCATCTCCAGGTTTATATTTTTTTTAAATCAAATTTTGAAAAAAATTGGCGATTTCTCTTCAAATATTTTTGTCACTGCCTCTATCCTCTCAGGAATTCCAATGCACATGTATTAGGCCAGTTGTTACCGTCCCACACATCATTTATGCTCTGTTACTTTTTTTCAATTGTTTTTGTCTTTGTGCTTCATTTTGGATACTTTCTATTGCTATGCCTTGAAATTCACTAACATTTTATTCTACAATGTTTAACTTGCCTTTAATTCATCCATTGTATTTCTCATTTCAAATATTTTATTTTTTCATTTTGTTCAATTTAGATGTTTTTTATAAAACTTAAATGTCTCTACTCATCATTCTTATATTTTTTCTCTACTTGTTGAACATTTGGAACATATTTATAATAGCTGTTTCAATGTCCTTGTCAAATAATTCTATCATCCACATCATGTCTGGGTTTGTTTCTAATGATTGATTTTTCTCTTGGTTATAGGTCATATTTTCCTGATTCTTTGCATTCCTTTCAAGTTTTGATGGAATGACAGACATTGTGAACTCTACATTTCTGAGTGCTGGATTTTATTACATTCCTATAAATAGTACTGTACATTGTTCTTCCATGCAGTTAAAATACTTGTAATTAGTTTAATCATTTTGAGGCTTAATTTTCCATTTTTTATAGTATGTCATTTGAAGCTTTTAGTCTAGGCTGAATTTAAACTCAGTACTAAGGATTTATCCTTCCAAGGACTCTACCTGATGCCCCATGTATTGTAAGTTCTTTTAACTCTGGATGTTAAGACCATCAAATATTCCTGGCTATGTATGAGTTCTGAGAATGGCTCAGCCTGCTATTTTATGATGATTCTGTTTCTGGCTTCAGGTAGCTTTCTCTCATGCACATGCAGAGTGGTACTCAGCCAAAGATTCATAGGGATCCCTCTGGAGGTCTTCAAAGCTCTATCTCTCTCTCTCTGTAGTTAACTCCTAAATAGTACTCTGTTTCCAAAATTCTAGACACCTTGGCCTCCATGTACTCTGACTCCTCTTCAACTCATTGAGATTTATCTTTGGGTTCCTGCTCCCTGTGTAAAACCTAGAAACTGCCTTCTACCAGTAACTTGGAGCAATCATAGGACTCACCTCATGTGTTGCCCTTCTCTCAGGGATTACTAGTCTAGGACGCTTTTTGTCTAAATTTAGGAAATATCGGTTTCATTTTCTTTTCCTGATCTTCTAGTTCTTTAAGGCAAAATGGTAAATCCAGTAGTTTCACAGGTATGTATATATAAGGTAAGTTTGGTCTGTCAATCTCTTGAGGGAATTTTAAAGGTCTTATTCACCTTTGCATTACCCAGGGTCTAACAAAAATAAAACCAAAACCAGTTGCTGTTGGGTTGATTCTGACTCATGGCAACCCAATGTGTGTCAGAGTAGAACTGTGCTCTGTAGTGTTTTCAGTAGCTTATTTTTCAGAAGTAGATCATGAGTACTTTCTTCCTAGGTGCCTCTGGGTGGAACATCCATCCTTTTGGTTAGTAATCCGGTGCTTAACTGTTTGCACTACCCAGGGACTCTGTAGCAAAAATAAAACCTGTTGCCATCGAATGGATTCCTACTCATAGAGACCATAAAGGATACAGTAGAACTACCCCATAGGGTTTCCAAGGAGCATCTGGTGGATTTGAACTGCCTACCTTTTGGTTAGCAGCCATACCTCTTAACCACTACACCACTAGTGTTTCCCTAGCAAAAATAGTTGGTGTTAAATAAACTATTTTTTGAATGTATAAATGAGTGGGTGGATGTATCTTTATTAATATCTGCATTATTCCATTTAAAAATAAGTCCTTTATTTTTAATTCTGCCCTAAGTCACACTCGAGCAATAAAATACCTCATATCACTTACAAAGCACTAAAGGCTTCAGGCTTTCATTTCTTCCTACTTGAACTATCTCTGTTGAAATTTCCATCTCTTGAAAGTGTTGTAAAAGAAGTTTCTTTACTTCAACATTTTCTTCAAATAATATTTTTAATTACAGCAAGTGTCATTTTCTTCTACTTTAAAGATTTACTCTATTTTTACATAAATAATGCACACCTTTATTCCCTCTTTTATTGTTCTGATGCTGTTGTCATTTACAGAGAAGCTGCTCTGATTCCCTCTTGTAATTCTTTTGGTTTTGCATACTCCTTAAGAGCTCATTTCCTAGGTTGGTATCTGGCTAGTACAATCCTGTGTCCTATATTCAGCCTGTGGTCTGATGTTTGTTCTCAGATTGAAGGACTCCCATTAATAATTCTTGTAAGTTTGGTTTGGTTTTTACGTAGTCCCTTAATTTCTGTTTATGTGGAAATGACCTAATTTCACCATCATATTTGAATGAGAGTTTTGCAGGATATATTATTGCTGGCTGCCAATTATTTTCTTCCAAGGTTTTATATATGTCATCTCATTGCCTTCTTGCCTGCCTGGTTTCTGCTGAATAATCTGAGCTTAGTCTTTCTTATTGTTTGTCCTCTGTATGTGACTGTTTGTTTTTCTTGTGCTGCCCTCAGGATTCTTTGTTTGTCTTTGGTTTTAGTGAGTGTGATTATGATATGCCTTGGTGATTTTCTTTTGGGATCTCTTCAATATGGGGTTCATTGAGCTTCTTGGATGGTCAATTTTTCATCTTTCATGATATTGGGGAAATTTCCTGTCAGCAGTTCTTCAATGATCCTCTCTGTGTTTTCTATTTTCTTCCCCTGTTCTGGAACTCTGATCACTCTCAGATTTTTGCTTTTGATTGTATCCCACATAATTCTCAGGGTTTCTTCATTCTTCTTCATTCTTTTTTCTGATTTTTCCTCCGATCCAAGTGTTTGTCTTCAATTTCACTGATCCTGTCTTCCCTCATTTCCAACCCGCTCCTAAGCCCTTCTATGACACTGTCCATTTCTGAAATCTTGTTGTTTATCTTTTGGATTTCTAATTGTTGTCTTTGTATGGTTTCTAGTTGTGAATTTATTTTAGCATTTTGTTCCTGTATTATTTTCTTGAATTCTTCCTTTTTTGTCTATATTTTCCGTGAATTTGTCTGTCTTTCCCATGAATTTATCTGTTTTGTCCTCATTTTTGTCAGCTTTTTGCTTAAACTCTTGGATAATCCTGAATATTAGGGATTTGAATTCCCTATCAGTTAGGTATAGTGCATTTTCTTCTACTGGAAGGCCATCTGGTGTTTTATTTTGGACTCCTACTGGAACCATCCTGTCCTGTTTTTGTAAATGTTTTGATATTGTCTGCTGTCTTCGGGGCATTCAATCCTTATTTTCCTCATTTATTGATTGTTGATTTGTTTGTTTAGTCCTGCTTTTTTGTTTTATTTGGTTATGTCTGAGCAGGCAGGCTGTGGGTTCTTTGTTGTTTCCTCGTCTGTGGACATTGTACTTTTCACCTCCTTCTCCAATGAGCAGGGTCAGTCACTCAGGTATGGTACAGCAGGTCAGTTCCAGCTGACGGGCAGTTGCTGGGATGGGTTGTTTTTGGCATGTACCAGGGCTGACAGTGTGGACCAGGAATCAGTGCAGGGCAGGTTCCAGTTGGCCGTGCCTGTGCTGCTTGGGAGTGTGATGTTAAGTGCATGGTGCAGGTAGGCAGGAAGGAGGGTGTAGGTCGTGATGTGTGTATCTAAGATGGGTATGAGAAAGAGGAGAGAGAGGAGAGAGGAACAGGTCCCAAAAACATACACACAAACCAAAAAGAGTGCTAAGGGAGCTTGCTATTGGAGTGGAGAGATGAGAGACTGAGAAATGAGGAAAAACAAAAATATAAAAAAGAAAAAGGGTAAAATAAAAAATTAATAAATCCAGTAATTGGAAATAAGAAAGACAAAAAGGAAATAAGAGAGAGAAGAAAACAAAACAAAGAAACAAACAACAAAAAAAAACTAAAACCAAAAACAAAACAAAAAAAAGAGAAGAAAAAAAACAAGAAAAAATAAATGCCCCCAGGGATGTCCCTGTGCATGTACGCAGAGTAAGGGACTAGCTTCCATGCGGTGTGGTACTGCCCAGCTAGAAGGGGCTCCCAAGCTGAGAAAAGAAAAAGAAAACAAACAAACAAATCAAAAGAGAACAACAAAAAGGCCCGGGGGTCCTACCAGCATGGCGGCACGGGCCTGGAAGCAGTTTCACAGTCAAGTGGTGTTTTACTGCCTTTCAGGAAGAATCAAAGATGGTGCACGCAGCCAGGTATTTGAGAGAAAGGAGGTGAAGGTGGTGAGAGGTAAGAAAGAAATCTAAAAAGCGGAAAAAAAGCAACACCAACAGCCAACAAAAGGCACTCAGGGAGCCAGCCAGTGCGGGCGGGTGGAATCCAAATGACACCGGGGTGCTTCCCATCCAAGGGACTGTGGCTGCAGGAAGCAGAAGAGGATAAGTGGGTGTGAAGAAGGGTGGGAAGTGGAAAAGCCTATATCGCTTATTTCCGGTTGTTCTGTCTCCTGCTGGAAGCTCCGTGAAGCTGCTTTCTCTTACCCCCTGTTTGCTGATCTCCGATAGGAGTTCAAGATGGTGGATCTTGCTGTGGTAGCTGATAGGGAACTTCTGCATGTATGTTCTCAGTCAGTTTCTTATTCCATTCGGTGCTTGGCTGAGTTCTTTATCTCTTCATTTGACGCTTAGGGTTTCAGTATTGATGTGTGACTCTGTTTGACTTAGTTTTTCTGATCTTTGCTGCAGAGGGACGGCATGGTGCTTCTGACTATAGTGCCATGTTGCCTGGAAGTCCCTAAGCTTATATTTTTAGGTAGGAGACGGGAGGTCACTTTTATTGTTATTTTCCTGCATTATTCTTCAATTTCCAACCCCTCTCAGTTTAAAGGAGATCTGGTGGGGCCAGTGGTTAAGCATTTAGCTGCTAACCAAAAAGGTTGGCAGTTCAAATCCACCAGCCTCTCCTTGGAAACACTATGGGGCAGTTCTACTCTGTCTTATAAGGTATCTATGAGTCAGAATCGACTTGACAGCAATTTTTTTCCCTCAGTTCAAAGGGAATATAAATATTTTCCCTGATGTAAAAAAACAAAAAGCGTTTAGCAAATACAAGTGTTTAGTGGACATAGGAACTATCATACATCATACCTCTTAATAAATTGCTAATGTTAGGGAAAATTGATCATGGAATTGAGTTATACCTTTTTTTTAAAGTATTTTTAAATTATTCAGTAACACATGTACGTAGTGAAAAAAGACAAATAGTTTGAAAAGATATATGACAAAAAGAGAGTCTCCTCCTCATGTCAAAAGACCCCTCCAACAGTTTCTTAAATATCTTTCCAGAATTATACCATGCATACATACAGTCATTCTGTATGTACTGCCCGGCAAATCAAATTTTTCATTTAACCATGTCAGAGATCTCCTCATGTCAATACAGAACTATGTCATTCTTTTTATTGTCTGGTTAGTTTTCCACTATAAGTGTGTGTGTGTGTGTTAAAAACAAACCTCTACCGATGAATATTTAGGTGGTTTTATACCTTTGTTTTCTCTTCAAAACAATGATGAAATGAACATCCTTGTGAATATGCACAAGTATATGTAGATGATAAATTAATAGAAATAGAATTGCTACATTAAACAGTATATGTGTTTAAAATTTTGATAATTTTTGTCATATTGCCATTAAAACAGTGCTAACAATTTGCCAAGCCACTAGTGGTATATGAGTATCTGGTTTTCCTCACTGTTGCAAATACTAAATTAACACACTTTTAATTTTTTGAAAATCTGATAAGATCTTTATTTGTGCCCATGCCAAAGAAAGATGATCCAACAGAATGTGGAAATTATTAAACAGTATCATTAATATCACAGGCAAGTAAAATTTTGCTGAAGATAATTCAAAAATGGTAACAGAAATGTGGAGCCAACTTGGCGCTATAGACAGAAGTGCCACACTGTCCCTCCACAACAAAGACCAGAAAAACTAAGTAAAACAAATACAAACGTCAATCCTGGAACCCTATATATAAAATGAAGGTATACAGAATTCATCCAAGCACTGAATGGAATAAGAAACTGACAGAAGACAGAGAACGAGGAGAACTATGGAGTGGAGATCCCCCTATCAGATCATGTGACATGGATCCGCCATCTTGGACCACTTAGCCACCAAGATCAGTGGACAGGGAGAATGGGAAGGCTGCTTCACGGAGCTTCCAGCAGGAGTCAGAACACCTGATAACCAGGGATACCTGCTTTCCCACCCCCCACCCTTCTTTCCCCTGCACAGCCTCCACTGCTTTCTGGTGGGCCACAGTCCCTCAGCGCGGGAGACACCAGCTCCATGCCAGTTGGACTCACCGCACCCCCACCAGCCGGCTCCTTCAGTTCCATTTTTTCTTTGCCATTGTTATTATTTTGGCTTCTTTTGCTTTCTTCTTTCTCTATCTCACCTCCTTCCAATCCATTCTCACGAACACCTGGCTCCATGTGCCATCTCCACTCCTTCTTCATGGACTGTGCACTGCTGCTTGGCAGTCCAGGCTGCCATGTTGGTGGGATCCCTTGGGGCTGTTTTTTTCTTTTCTAGGTTTCTTCTCTCTCTCTACCTTCCTTCCTTTATTTTCTCCCAAACACTATGTGCTGTGTGCCATCTCCACTTCTTCTAGATGGGCTGTTCAGTGCCACTCAGTGGGGAGACACTTCCTGGGTCTATGCCACCAAGGCAGTGGGCTCTCTTGGGGCTTTTTTTCCTTTTTCTTTTCTCAGTTTCTTGTCTCTCAATACCTTCTTTCGATTCCTTCCTCCTAACCACCTTGCATTTTTTTCTTGGTATCTTTTTTGTCTCTACCTTCCTTCCTTTCTTCTCTTCTGACCACCTAACTGCATGTGCCTTTCCCTTTTTTCCCTCAATTTCTTATCTCTCTCTCTCTCCCTTCCTTCCTTTCCTTTCTCCTGCCCACCTAGCCATGTGTGCCAACTCTGTCCCTTCTTGACAGGGTGTGCCACACCACCCAGCTAGAAAGCCACCAGCACATGGCTTCACTGGGTCTGCCCACTCCAAGGGAAGGCTCCCACAGCACCTCATTCATTTCTTTTGTTTTGTTTTGGCTTCTGTTTCCCTCTCTTCTTTCTCTTCTTCTCCACACCCGCTTAGCTCCACACATCACATCCTCCCATTACCTCCTGCCTATCTTCACTGCACGCTGAGCACTGCACCCCCAAGTGGCACAGGTGTGGACCACTGGACCCTGCCCTGCACTTCCCCCAGGCCTCGCCCTCTTGACCCAAGTACGTACACCAAAGACCCATCCTGGCTCCTCCCCCTTCCCTGGACCAGCTCTGCTGAACAATAGCTGAGCGACTGGTCATGCCGATTGGACAAGGTGGTGAGAAGAATCGTGCTCAAGGATGAGCAAACAACAAAGAACACCCAGACTGCCTGCCCATATATAACCAAATAACACAAACAAGCAGGACAATACAAACAAATCTACAACCAATAAACAACGAAGAAAATAATTAATGAATGTCATGAAGACAGCAATCTCAAAACATATTTTAATAAAGGACAGGATGGTTCCAATAGGCATTCAAAATAAAACACCAGATGATCTTCCAAAAGAAAAAAAAGCACTAGAACTACCTGATAGGGAATTCAAAACTCTAATATTCAGGGCTATCCAAGAGATGATGGAAAAAGCAGACAAACATTAGGAAAAATGGACAAAATCATGGAAAAGACAGACAAAACAATGGAAGAATTCAGGAAAATAATACGGGAACAAAACATCAAAATAAACACACAACTAGAAATACAAAAACGGCAATTAGAAATCAAAAAGATAAACAACAAGATTTCAGAAATGGACAGTGTCACAGAAGGTTTGAGGAGTAAGTGTGAAACAATGGAATACGGGATCAGCGAAATTGAAGACAAATCCGTGGATACCACTTTGTTTGAGGAAAAATCAGAGAAAAGAATGAAGAAAAAGGAAGAAACTCTGAGAACAATGAGGGATACAATCAAAAGCAAAAATTTATGAGTCATCGGGGTTCTAGAACAGGTGGAGCAAATGGAAAACACAGAGATAATCATTGAAGGGTTGCTGACAGAAAACTGCCCTAATATGAAAGACAAAATGCTAACCATCCAAGAAGCTCAATGAACCCCATATAGGACAGACCCCAAAAGAAAATTGTGAAGACATATCATAATCACACTGGCTATAACCAAAGACAAAGAAAGAATCCTGAAAGCAGCTTGAGACAAATGAAAAGTCACATCAGAAGGGAAACAATAAGACTAAACTCTGATTACTCAGCAGAAACCATGCAGGCAAGAAGGCAATGAGATGAAATATACAAAACCTTGAAAGAAAAAAAATTGCCAAGCAAGAATAATATATCCTGCAACACTCTCAAATATGATGGTGAAACTAGGACATTTCCAGATAAAGAGAAATTAAGAGAATATGTAAAAGCCAAACCAAATCTATAAGAACTATTAAAGGGAGTCCTTCAGTTAGAGAACCAACAACATCAGAAATCAACCTAAACCTAGGATGCAAGACCACATCAGCCAGATACCAACCTAGGTAATGAACTCTCAAGGATAAAACAAAACTAAAACATTTACAACGGAACCAGAGAGGTTAATTTGTAATTGACAACAATGTCAGAACAAAAAAAGAGGGAATAAATGGTGTAGGTATATAACTTTCAAATGGACAGGAAGTCAAGGTGATACCAAGTAATAAAAAACTGGTTCAAGCTTAGGAAGACAGGGGTAAATTTAGACGTAACCACAAAGAAAGTCAAGAAACCTACTCATCAAAATAAAAAAGAAAAACATAGAGCCTCAGTAAACAAAAAACTACAAAAATGAAAGAAACAAAAAGAAAAGACACAAACAAAAGGAATTCAGCACAGGAAAGTAAGAGGAACAAAGAAAATATCAGCACCACAAAAGAAAGCGCTACAAAATGACAGCGATAAACTCACACATATCAATAATTACACTGAATGTAAATGGTCTAAATGTACCCATAAAGAGACATAGAGTGGCAGAATGGATAAAAAAACAGGACCCATCAGTATGCTGTATACAAGAGACACACCTTAGAAACAAAGACATAAATTTATTAAAAATCAAAGGATGGAAAAAAATATATCAAGCAAACAGTTACCAAAAAAATACCAGGAGTGGCAATACTAATCTCATAAAATAGACTTTAAAACAAAATCCACCATAGAGGACAAATAAAGGTATTATATAATGATTAAAGGGACAATCCATTATGAACACATAACCATAATAAATATCTATGCACCCAATGACAGGGCTCCAAAATACATAAAACAACCTCTAATAGCACTGAAAAGAGAAATTGACAGTTCCAGAATAATAGTAGGAGACTTCAACACACAACTCTTGGTAAAGGACAGAATGTCTAGTAAGAAACTCAACAAAGATACAGAACATTTAAGGCCACAATCAACCAACTTGACCTCATAGACATATATAGAACAATCCACTCAACAGCAGCATAGAACATATTCTTTTCCAACACACATGGAACGTTTTCCAGAATAGACCACATCTTAGGCCACAAAGCAACACTCAACAAAATCCAAAATATTGAGATAATACAAAGTATCTCCTCTGATCACAATGACATCAAGGTAGAAATTAACAACAGGAAGACCAAGAGAAAAAAATCAAATACATAGAAACTGAATAACACCCCGCTTAAAAACCAACTGGGTAATAAAAGAAATCAAACATGGAATAAAAAAAAATTCCTAGAATCAAATGAGAATGAAAACACATCATACCAAAAACTTTGGGACACAGCAAAGGCAGTGCTCAGAGGTTAATTTATGGCAATAGATGCACACATCAGAAAAGAAGAAAGGGACAGAATCAAAACATTAGCTACAGAACACAAACAAATAGAAAGATAACAGCAAAAGAAGCCCACAGCCACCAGAAGAAAGGAAATAATAAAGATCAGAGCAGAAATAAATGAAATAGAGACTAGAAAAACAATAGAAAAATCAACAAAACCAGAAGTTAGTTCTTTAAAAGGATCAACAAAATGGACAAACCACTGGCCAGACTGACAAAAGGAAAACAGGAGAGGACACAAATAACCCAAATAAGAAATGAAATGGGGGACACTACAACAGACCCAACTGAAATAAAAAGGATCATAACAGCATATTATGAAAAAGTATACTCCAACAAATTTGAAAACCTAGAGGAAATGGTAAATTTCTAGAAACACACTACCTACCCAAACTAACACAAACCGAAGTTAAAAATCTGAACAGACCCATAATAGGAGAGGAGATTGAAAAGGTAATAATAAAAACTTGGAATAAAAAAACCCCTGGTCCAGATGGCTTCACTGGAGAATTCTATCAAACATTCAGAGAAGAGCTTATACCGGTACTACACAAACTATTTCAGAACATAAAAAAGGAAGGAATATTTCTGAATTCATTCTATGAAACCAGTATAAACCTGATACCAAAACCAGGCAAAGACAACATACAAAAAAAGAAAATTACAGACCAATATTTCTCATGAATATAGATAAAAAACTCTCAACAAATTTCTAACCAATAGAATTCAGCATCATATGAAAAAAAATACGACCCAACCAAGTGGGATTCATTCCAGGTATGCAAGGATGGTTCAACATTAGAAAATCAATCAACTTAATCCACTACTTACATAAAAGAAAAGAATCACATGTTCATCTCAATTGACGCAGAAAAAGCGTTTGACAAAGTCCAACACCCATTCCTGATAAAAGCTCTCAATAAAATAGACACAGAAGGGAAATTCCTCATCATAATAAAAGGCTTATATACAAAACCAACAGCCAACATCATTCTTAATGGAGAAAGGCTGAAAACATTCCCCTTGAGAACAAGAACAAAACAAGGATGCCCTTTATCACCACTCCTATTAAACATTGTGCTAGAAGTCCCAACGAGAGCAATAAAGCAAGGAAAAGAAATAAAAGGCATCCAAATTAGTAACAAAAAAGTAGAACTGTGTCTATTTGCAGATGAAATGATACTATACATAGAAAACCCAAAAGACTCCACAAGAAAACTACTGTAAGTAATAGAAAGATTCAGGAGAGTAGCACAATATAAGATAAACATACAAAAATCAGTTGGATTCCTATACATCAATAAAGGGAATGATGAAACGGAAATCAGAAAAAAATAGCATTTATAATAGCCCCTAAAAGAATTAAATACTTAGGAATAAATCTAATCAGGGATGTAAAAGACCTATACAAAGAAAACTACAAAACACTAAAGCAAGAAACCAAAATAGAACTACATAAATGGAAAAACATACCATGCTCATGGATAGGTAGACTTAACATTATGAAAATGTCAGTTCTACCCAAAGCAATCTATAAATACAATGCAATCCCGATTCAAACACCAACAGCATTCTTTAAAGAGATGGAAAAATGAATCATTAATTTTATATGTAAAGGGAAGAGGTCCCAGATAGTAAAGCACCACTGAAGCAGAAGAATAAAGTAGGAGAACTCACACTACCTGACTTCAGAACTTACTATATAGCTACTGTAGTCAAAACAGCCTGGTACTGGTATGATGACAGATATATTGACTAATAGAACAGATTTGAGAACCCAGATGTAAATCCATCCACCTACAGTCACATGATCTTCGACAAAGACCCAAAGTCCATCAAATGGGGGAAAGACAGTCTTTTTAACAAATGGTGCTGGCAAAACTGGTTGTCCATCTTCCAAAAAATTAAATAGGATCCATACCTCACACCATATACAAAAACTAATTAAAAATGGATCAAAGACCTAAATATAAAACCAAAAAACTGTAAATATCATAGAAGAAAAAATAGGGTCAACATTAGAGTCCCTAATACAAGGCATTAACAGGATACAAACGATAACTAATAATACACAAACCCCAGAAAATAAGCTAGATAACTGGGATCTTCTAAAAATCAAACACCGATGCTCTTCAAAAGACTTCACCAAACGAGGAAAAAGAGAACCTACAGACTGGGAAAAAAAATTGGCTATGACAAATCCGACAAAGATCTAATATCCAAAATCTACAGGAAAATCCAACACCTCTACAACAAAAAGAAAACAATTCAATTAAAAATTGGGCAAAGGATATGAACAGACACTTCACCAAAGAAGACATTCAATTTGCTAACAGACACATGAACAAATGCTCACGAGCACTAGACACTGGAGAAATGCAAATCAAAACCACAATGTGATACCATCTCACCCTGACATTACTGGTACAAATAAAAAAACAGAAAATAACAAATGTTGAAGAGGCTTCCAGGAATTTGGAACTCTTATGCACTGCTGGTCGGAACAGAAAATGGTACAAGCATTTTAGAAAAAGATATGGCATTTCCCTAAAAAGCTAGAAATAGAAAGACCATGCGATCCAGCAATCCCACTCCTATGAATATATCCTAGAGAAATAAAAGCTTTCACATGAATAGACATACATACACCCATGTTCATTGCAGCATTGTTCACAATAGCAAAAAGACGGAAGCAACCTAGGTGCCCATCAACAGATGAATGGATAAGCAAATTATAGTACATACACACAATGGAATGCTAAGCAACAATAAAGAAGAATGATGAATCTGCAAAGTATCTCACAACATGGATGAATCTGGAAGACATTAACCAAAAAAAAAAAAAAAAAGAAACCCGTTGTCGTGGAGTGGATCCCGACTCATAGTGACACTATAGGACAGAGTAAAACTGCCTCATAGTGTTTCCAAGGACTGCCTGGTGTACTCAAACTGCTGATCTTTTAGTTAGCAGCTGTTGCTCTTAACCACTACGCCACCAGGGTTTCCCTGGAGGGCATTATGCTGAGTGAAATAAGTCAATCAGAAAAGGACAAATATTGTATGAGACCACTACTATAAAAACTCATGAAAAGTTTACACACAAAAAGAAACAATCATTGATGGTTATGAGGTAGGGGAGAGGTGGGGAGGGAAAAACATTAAATAGACAAAAGATACGTGGTAACTTTGGTGAAGGGTAACACAGCACACAAAACTAGGGGAAGCAAGCACAACTTGTCCAAGGCAAGGTCATGGAAGCTCCATAGAAACATCGAAACTCCCTGAGGGACCAAATTATAGGGCTGAGGGCTGTGGGATCATGGTCTTGGGGAACATTTAGCTCAATTGGCATAACATAGTTTATTAAAAAAATGTTTACATTCTACTTTGGTGTGTAGTGTCTGGGGTCTTAAAAGCTTGTGAGCAGCTATCTAAGATACTTCACTGGCCTCACCCCGTCTGGTGCAAGGGAGAATGAAGAAAATCAAAGACACAAGGGAAAGATAAGTCCAAAGGACTAATGGACCACAACTACCGCAGTCTCCACCAGACTGAGTCCAGTACATCTAGATGGTGCTCGGCTACCACTATTGACTACTCTGACAGAGATCATAATCGAGGGTCCTGGATATGGCTGGAGAAAAATGTAATATAAAATTCTAACTCACAAAAAAAAAAAAAAAGACCAGACTTACTGGCCTGACAGAGACCAGAGAAACCCCGAGAGTATGGCGGTCGGACATCCTTTTAGCTCAGTAATGAAGTCACTCCTGAGGTTCACACTTCAGCCAAAGATTAGACAGGCCCATAAAACAAAACAAGACTAAATGGACACACCAGCCCAGGGGCAAGGAAGAGAAGGCAGGAGGGGACAGGAAAGCTGGTAATGGGGAAACTAAGGTCAAGAAGGGGAGAGTGTTGACAAGTCATGGGGTTGGCAACCAATGTCACAAAACAATATGTATATTAATTGTTTGATGAGAAGCTAGTTTGCTCTGTAAACCTTCATCTAAAGTATAATAAAAAAATTAAATTTAATTTAAAAAAACAAAAACAAAAACAAAAATGGTTGCAGGAGTACATTTACAGGGAACTTCCAGAAATTTAAGCTGAATTCAGAAGAGGTCATTGTTGTTTATTTTGTTAGGTGCTGTCGAGTTAGTTTCATCTCATAGTGACCCTATGTAAAACAGAACAAAACAGTGCCAAGTCCTGCACCATCCTCACAATCATTGTTATGCTTGAGCCCATTGTTGGAGCCACTGTGCCAATCCATCTCATTGAGGATCTTCCTCTTTTTCACTGACCCTCTGCTTTACTAAGCATATCTTCTCCAGGGATTGATCCCTCCTGATAACATGTCCAAAGTATGTGAGACATAGTTTTGCCATCCTTGCTTCTAAGGAGCATTCTGGCTGTACTTCCAAGATAAATTTGTTCTTTTGGCAGTCCATGGTATATTCAATGGACATGGAATGAGGGATATCATTGCTTATGTCGGATGGATTTTGGCTGAAAGCGGATAATAGCAGAAAGATGTTTACCAGTGTTTTATTGACTATGCAAAGGCATTCAACTGTGTGGATCGTATCAAATTTTGGATAACGTTGCAAAGAATGGGAATTCCAGAACACTTAATTGTGCTCATGAGTAACCTGTACATAGACCAAGAAGCAGTCGTTCGAACAGAACTCGGGGATACTGTGTCATTTAAAATCAGGAAAGGTGTGCGTCAGGGTTGTATCCTTTCACCATACCTATTCAATCTGTATGTTGAGCATATAATCTGAGAAACTGGACTATATGAAGAACGTGGCTTCAGGATTGGAGGAAGACTCATTAATAACAATCTGCAATACGCAGATGGCACAACCTTACTTCCTGAAAGTGAAGAGAAGTTGAAGCACTTACTGAAGAAGATGAAAGACTGCAGCCTTCAGTATGGATTACATCTCAACATAAAGGAAACAAAAATCCTCACAACTAGACCAATAAGCAACATTATGATAAGTGGAGAAAATATTGAAAGTTGTCAAGTATTTCATTTTACTTGGATGCCCAATCAATGCATGGAAGCAGCAGACAAGAAATCTAAGGATGTATTGCATTGGGCAAATTTGCTGCAAAAGACCTCTTTAAAGTGTTGAAAAGCAAAGATGTCACTTTGAGGACTAAGGTGTGCCTTACCCAAGTGATGGTATTTTGAATCACCTCATATGCATTTGAAAGCTTGACAATGAATAAGGATGACCGAAGAAGAATGAATGCCTTTGAATTATGGTATTGGTGAAGAATATTGAATATACCATGGACTGCCAGAAGAATGAACATATCTGTCTTGGAAGAAGTACAGCCAGAATGCTCCTTGGAAGTGTAGATAACAAGACTTCATCTCATGTACTTTGGACATGTTATCAGGAGGGACCAGTCCCTTCAGAAGGACATCATGCTTGGTAAAGTCAGCAAAAAAAGGGAGACCCTCAACGAGCTGGATTGACACAGTGGCTGCAACAATGGCCTCCGACATAGCAACGATTGTGAGGATGGTGCAGGACCAGGCAGTGTTCTGTTCAGTTGTACGTAGGATAACTATGAGTTGGAACTGATTCGAGACCACCTAACAACAACAACAGGTAATTTTTAAACTCCTTGAGCTATAGCTCCCAAATAACCTTATTTAGTGCTTAGAATATATTGGGCGCTTATCATCCATTTATGATTAATTTGCTGCTCCTACCCAAGCAGATTTTAGTTCCAGACACAGTCAGAATTGAGTTGACAGCATTGGTGATATTAGGAAGTACTCCAAAATTAAGGTATTTGATAAAAACCATTTAATACCTTCTGGAGAAAACAGAGTCACAAATTTCTACCCCCAGCCTCCTCTCCTGCCTTATCTCCTGATACTCTTTTCCAGTACCTCTTCTATTTGAGTGCAGCCCCAGAATTGTCAGCATAGTGCTCCAGAAATCCACTATCAATCAATTGCAAATAGCATATGAGGTGAAACATACTTTTCATCTCTATGTTGCTTAATTGTGGATAGACACAACCTTAATCCGGTAGCTAGTTGACTGGTAATATGGTTAGTGTAGTGGTGTTTAGGGGTTAGAGAAAATCTTAGAAATATTTTGTTTTGTGTAGTGTACTTACAGGGAGTATTTTACACATTATGTGGAACAAACGCTTTTTTTTTTTTTACACTCAAGTCAAGAAAGAATAGTCCTTTATTTTATAACAAAATATTTTCAGTAAAGATCATTTTCATTTTCATTTAATTTACTTATTTTTTTGTCTCTTTTATTTAATATGGTTTTAATAAAAAGTTTTTATTTGTTTTTGCCTCAGATAAGTGATACTTACAGTGTGGTCCCAGACAGGTGCCAGTCTGCTAACTCTTTGTTGCTGGTCTCTGACAAGCTAAGCATAGAATTTGAAAGTAAGCACTTAGAAAGTTGTATAGCAATTTGATACAGTAATTTTATGTCTGTTGAATCTATAATACAAAAACTGTGGGCATGTCTTTTTTCTATCTTTGTGTTTTTCTCTTTCATTTTCCTAATTATTTTTATTGTATTTAACAAAACTATTAGTCTGGAACAAATTAGAGAATTTAGAGGGAAAAAAACTGCTCCTTCACTATAGATAGTGTGAAAAGCACTATTTTAAATGATGTGTATAAATAACTTTTGCTCTATTCATTTTTTTCATAAAATTCCCATTTCCTTTGCTTTTCCTTGAAGAAACACAACGAAATAATTCTATGTAATAATTTTCAAATCATGTTAATTTATTAATGAACCTTCATTTTGATGACTTAATGTTTAATAGGTTCTTAACATGTTGGTATTATTTCAAAGTGTTATTCAACTTTAGATCCTATTAAGGAGCTCTGGTGGTGCAGGGTTAAAGCGCTAGACTGCTAACCGAAAGCTCAGCATTTCAAAACCACCAGCGGCTCCGCAGGGTAAAGATTTAGCAGTCTGCTTCTGTAAAATTTACAGCCTTGGAAACCCTGTGGGGTCACTATGAGTCAGAATCCACTCAACGGCAATGGATGTTGGGTAGATCCTATTAAATTCTAAACACTGCATGTAGTGCAGAAATATTTTAAGGTGATTATAATTTTTAATTGCAGAACAACATTCCAACTCAAACATCAGTCTGTGTAAAAGTGGCATAAATTCTCAAAGCAGTTGACAGGCATGTTAGCTCTGTGATATTTCTGTAAAAGTGATGTCCCCTATTTGTACCAGTTTGGTTTTTCAAACAACTAAAAGTAGTTTCGACTTTCCTTCTTGTATTTTTTTTACATTAAATTGCCTAAATACCCCAGTTTAATCTCTTTCTTTTTTTGTTGCTGTTTTATAGCCTATTCATTATTGTTGTTGTTGTTTTTAAATATCATGTTTTCCCATGTGTCCTTTTTTGCAGTTTGGCAGGAGTTAGGTTTTATTGGTTGTATTTATGTTTTTTTCCCCCTTCCTTGCCATAATCAGACACTTCAGAGCCATTGGAAAACTTGTTCTGTGTTGAAAACCAAGCATATGAATCACATTTTGCCATTTTAATGGTGTTCACTTTGAAGTATGAATGACAGTTTGTGACTATGCCAGGTCTTATAATAAAAAATAGTTTGCAATTAAATAGTAGCTCTTGATCAAAGATCTCAAATTATGACAGAGAGTTACATGGTCAATGTTCAATGCTGATGTAATAGATAAGGTTTATTATGGCCGTATGTTTACTACAGTAAAGAAAAAGAAGTAGGCATAATATAGTCAAATGGTATTATAAGGCCTTTGGAGTCATAGAATATGGGATTGAATCTTGGCTCTGCTACTTTCTTTAGGCAACTTTAAACAACTTAATCTCTCTGAACCTCAGTTTCTTGTTCTCTAAAATGGGGATGATAATTAAAAATCCATCTAGTATACTTGTTATGAGGAATATATGGTATCATATATTTATAGCACCTGACTCCAAAGCAGTTTCTTTGTATGGTTGTGTGAGTGGAGCACCTTTATTATCTCAGTCTAAGATTAAGCAACGGAAGCTCCTAGAGGTTGTGACTTGCCTGAGGTACAACCAAGACTTGAAATCATATTTTAACTCTAGGTCCAAAGTTTTACGTTACACCACTCTGCTTGTATAGAGTTTCTATGCTTTGGAATGTGGATAAATGAAACCTTGGGATTCTTTTGTTTAATGTGATTTGCCTTTTTCATGCTCTATTGTCTGGTTTCAATCAACTGCCTGTGATTTTTATTTTTTTATTTACTTACATTTTTAATATCAATCATGGCGTCATTTCTTGCAGTTCTAAACAACCAAAAGAGTGTGGTGAAAGTGGTGGTGTCTGACTTCTGAGGCAGGGTCATAAAAAGTAATGAGGCTTTCTCTTTGTTTGTTGGTACTCGTACTTAGAGCCCTGAGTGACCACTTAAGAGATCTGACTACTCTGAGGTCAACATGTTGTTTGGTTAAGCCACATGCAGAGGTCATATGTAGGCACTTTAGCTGTCAGTGCCTATAGAGCCCAGTCTTTCCGCCATTTCTGCCAAGGCACCAGATATGTGAGTGAGCAACTTGGACCCTCCAGGCCAGCCCATCTGTCATCTGAATACAAGTGAATGACTTCAGAGGAGGCCACAAAGAGCAGAAAAATTTCCCAAGTGGGCCTTGTCAGAATTCCCAACCTACCATCTCTGTGAGATATAATAAAATGGTTGTTGCTTCAGCCACTGCATTTTGGGGTAGTTAGTTACACAGCAATAAACAACTGTAATGGGCTCTTTATATATGCAATTCTATATTCATGGAATGCTTTTCCTTTCTCTCTTTCACTTTTAGTACTTTTGTCTCTTCGACAGGGATATGAGTTCACAGTCACATTATTTTATCTTAAAGGAAAAACAGAAATATCTTAATCAGACGTAATGAGAAGTACAAAGAAATGGGGATATGATTGCAGGGCAGGGATGATACTATAGACGTTGCATAACAGAAAATGAAAATAAGATAACAAGTAAACATTTAGATTACAAAATTATTTGTATACAATACTTGGAAAGAAAAAGAATCGAAAGGACACATTGAAACACTATATTTTTTATTGTACTTCAGGTGAAGGCTTACAGAACAAACAGTTTCTCA
>NW_004443987.1:2532784-2535169 GCF_000243295.1 Trichechus manatus latirostris
TTCTGCTGAATAATCTGAGCTTAGTCTTATTGTTTCTCCTCTGTATGTGACTTCTTGTTTTTCATGAGCTGCTCTCAGGATTCTTTGTTTCTCTTCGTTTTTGGTGATTGTGATTATGATATGCCTTGGTGATTTTCTTTTGGGGTCTCCCCTGTACGGGGTTCGTTGAGCTTCTTGGATGGCCGGCTTTTCATGTTTCATGATATTGGGGAAGTTTTCTGTCAGCAGTTCTTAAATGACCCTCTCTGTGTTTTCTGTTTTCTCCCCCTGTTCTGGAATTCCAATCACTCGAAAATTTTTGCTTTTGATTGTACCCCACATAACTCTCAGGGTCTCTTCATTGTTCTTTGTTCTTTTTTCTGAGTTTTCCTGAAACAGTGTTGTATCCAAGTGTTTGTCTTCAATTCCACTGTTCCTGTCTTCCACCGTTTCAAATCTGCTTCTCAGCCTTTCTATGACAGCATCCATTTCTGAAATCTTGTTGTTTATCTTTTGATTTGTAATCATTGTCTTTGTCTAATTTCTAGTTGTGAATTTATTTTGGCATTTTGTTCCTGCATTATTTTCCTGAATTCTCCCAATGTTTTGTCTGTATTTTCCATGAATTTGTCTATTTTTTCCTCATTTTTGTCTGCTTTTTGCCTCAGCTCTTGGAGAATTCTGAGTACTCGAGATTTGAATTCCCTATCATGTAGTTCTTGAGCCTTTTCTTCCACTGAAAGGTCATCTGATGTTTTATTTTGGATGCCTACTGGAACCATCCTGTCCTGTTTTTGTAAATGTTTTTATATTGTCTGCTGTCTTCGGGGCATTCAGTAGTTATTTTTCTCATTCACTGATTGTAGATTTGTTTGTTTCATTCCTTTATTTTTTAAAATTTGACCATGTCTGAGCAGGCGGACTGTGTGTTCTTTGTTCTTTGCTCTTCTGTGGGAACAGTACTTTTTGCCTCCTTCTCCAGTTGGCAGGGTCAGTCACTCAGCTATGGTATGGCAAGGCAGGTCTAGCTGAAGAGGAGTTACTGGGACGGGTTGTCTGTGGCACTTACTACAGCCAACAGGGCAGGTCGGTAATCAGTGCAGGGCAGGTTCCAGTAGTCCGTGCCTGTGCTGCTTGGTGGTGTGATGTTAAGCACGTGGTGCCGGTAGGGATGATGTCACGGGGAGATTGTTATGTGTGGAGCTAAGATGGATATGGGAGAGAGGAGAGAGGAACAGGAGCCAAAAACATACAAACAAACAATAAAGAATGCTAAGGGAGCTAGCCATTGGAGTGGAGAGATGAGAGACTATGAAATGGAGAAAAACAGAAAGGGGAAGAGGAAGGAAAAAAAAGAATGAATAAATAAAAATCAGAAAGGTTAAAGAACTGCAGAGTTCCCAGGGATCCCACCAGTGCAGCTATGAGGTCTGGGGAAGTTGCTCTCAGTTGTTGCAGTAGAGCCTGGCTAGAAGGCATAGAGGTATACAATGCCAGGTATTCAGGGAACAGAAAGAGAAGGAAGATATAGAGAGAGGAGAAACTGAGTAATGAAGAAAAAAAAAAGGGAAATAGAGGGAAAAGAAAACAAAACAAATTTAAAAAAAAACAGCAAAAAAAGAAATGCCCTCAGAGATCCCTCTGTACGTCTGTGCAAGCCGAGGGGGTAGTCTCCTTGCCAGGCAGCACTCCCTGGTTAGAAAGGGCTCCCAACTCAAGAAAAGCAAAAGAAAACAAACAATTCAAAACAAAGAAACAAAGTAAAGCCCCGGGATCCCGCCAGCGTGGCAACCCAGACCAGGAAGCAGCTCCACCCACACTCGAATGGAGCACCACAGCCCCTCAGGAAGAAGCAAAGATGGCTCACGGAGCCAGGTATTTGAGCGAAAGGAGGGGTAGGTGGTGAGAGGTAAGGAAGAAATCAAAAGAAGCAGAAAAAAAAGCAACACCAGCAGCCAACAAATGGCACTCTGAGAGCCAGCTAGTGTGGGCTGGTGGAATCCAAGCAGCCAGTGTTTCTCGGACAAGAGACTGTGTCCGCGGGAAGCAGAGGGGGCCGAGTGTGGGTGACGAAGTGTAGGGAGTGGGAAAGCATATATCACAAATTACCGGAGCTCTGTAGCCCCTCAGAAAGAAGCAAAGATGGTACACGGAGTCAGGTATTTCAGCGAAAGGAGGGGGAGGTGGTGAGACGTATGGAAGAAATCAAAAGAAGCAGAAAAAAGCAACACCAACAGCCAACAAATGGCACTCAGAGAGCCGGCCCGTTCGGGTGTGTGGAATCCAAGCAGCCGGTGTTTCCCGGTCAAGAGATTGTGGCTATGGGAAGCAGAGGAGGCTGAGTGCGGGTGAGAAGGGTGGGGGGGTGGGAAAGCATATATCGCAAATTACCGTTTTTTTTTGTCT
>NW_004443987.1:2535269-2552461 GCF_000243295.1 Trichechus manatus latirostris
GCTGCTTTCTCGTACCCCTGTTTGCTGGTCTCTGATAAGAGTCCAAGATGGCGGATCTGCACTGCGTTAGCTGGTAGGGGACCTCTGCATGAATCTCTCCTCGCTCTCCATTCTCTGTCAGTTTTCTCACTCCATTTATTTGGTGCTTGGCTAAATTCTTTATCTCTTCATTTGATGTTTTAGGGTTTCAGGATTGTTGTTTTCTCTGCTCGGCTTAGTTTTTCTGATCTTTGCTGTGGAGGGACGGCGTGGTGCTTCTGCCTAGAGCACCATTTTGCCAGAAGTCTCTGAAACACTTTTTATGTTCAGTAAAGTTATCTTTTAAAAAAAAGAGGACTTGAAGCACTTACTGATGAAGTTCAAATCAAAGACTACATCCTTCTGTATGGTTACATCTCTACATAAAGAAAACAAAAATCTTCACAACTGGACCAATAAGCAACAACACGATAAATGGAGACAAGATTGACGTTGTCAAGGATTTCATTTTACTTGGATCCACAATCAATGCCCATGGAAGCAGCCGTCAAGAAATCAAAAGATGCATTACACTGGGCAAATCTGCTGCAAAATACCTTGTTCAAGTGTTAAAAAGCAAAGATGTCATCTTGAAGACTAAGGTGCCTCTGACCCCAGCCGTGGTATTTTCGATCACTCATATGCATGCAAAAGCTGGGCAATGAATAAGGAAGACCAAAGAAGAATTGATGCTTTTGAATTATAGTGTTGATGAAGAATATTGATTATACAATGGGCTGCTAGAAAAATGAAAAAAATCTGCCCTGGAAGAAGTACAGCTGGAATGCTCCTTAGAAGCAAGGATGCTGAGACTTTGTCTCATATACCTCGGACATTATTATCAGGAGGGATCAGTCCATGGAGAAGGACATCATGCTTGGTAAAGTAGAGGGTCAGTGAAAAAGAGGAAGACCCTCAACAAGACGGATTGACACAGTGACTGCAACAATGGACTCAAGCATAACAATGATCATGAGTATGGCATAGGAATGTGCAGTGTTTCATTCTGTTGTACATGGGGTCACTATGAGTCAGAAGTGACTCGACAGCACCTAACAACAACAAAGTTATCTTTTTTTTTTTCTTTTCATTACGGGATTGGAACTGTGAGAGTTTTGGTTGAGGCATGAGCCTGTGACAATAATATAGAGATTAGGTCTTCCATGGCTTAGTAGACTACTTTGGTCAAAAACCAAACTAAACCCATTGCCGACAAGTCAATTCTGACTCACAGTGACCCTATAAGATAGAGGAGAACTGCCCCACACGGTTTCCAAGGAGCAGCTGGTGGATTCGAACTGCCGATCTTTTGGTTAGCAGCCGATCTCTTAACCACTGCACCACCAGGACTCCACTTTTGTCAAGCACTAATAAAAACAGTAATAATAACTGATATCTATTTAGGATACTTAATACACTATCTTATTTAATCTTTGTACCAACTCTGCAAGGTAGATATATTGTTGCCATCATCACCACTTTAAAATCAAGAAAACTAAATCTCAACAAGTTTAGGGAACATGCCCAAAGTTTCTGACTCTGACCCTAAAGTTTGAGACTTCCCCACAAACCTCCACTGCCAAAGCCACAAAATAGGCTGGTTGGCATTTTTTTTAATTTCCTTTTTTAGAGACACAGATGGTATCATTGACCTATAAAGATGATTTTCAAAGTCATGTGTATGATCTCAAGAGGCAGAGAAGGGGCTGAGGAAAACAGAAAAAGAGAATGTAGGTAGCTTAATGTAAAACTATCCACTCCACTAGAAATATGTCACAAACATTTCTTTTCTTTTTCCTATTCCAGACCTATTAAAAAGGTCTTCTCTAAGATTCTGTTAGCATAAGTTATTTCTCAGTGCTTTAGAAAATAAAAACTCTTTAGCATGCTACACCAAAAAAAAAAAGGCCTGCCTTACTACTAGGAAATTGCTGTTGTGATTTGCAATCTGAGGTTTCTAAGTTTGCTATGTTAATGTTTTCAATTTATAGCCTATATATCTGGAAGTTACTCTTGGGAATGTTTGCATTTATAGTCTACTAGATAGCAGACAGGAGCCCTGGTTGCACAGTGGTTAAGGTCGGTGGTTCAAACCCACCAGCCGCTCCATGGGAGAAAGATGTGGCAGTCTGCTTCCTTAAAGATTACAGCCTTGGAAATCCTACAGGACGGTTCTACTCTATCCTTTATGGTCACTATGAGTCAGAATTTGACTGGATAGATAACAGACTGTGTTCTGAAGTCTAAGATTCCTGTGTGTTATGTTTCCAAATTCAGTGTGCATTTGCAAATTTACTAGTTTGCTGGATCAAAGCCTGCAACTGTAGTTGGTTTGGAGATTGAGGTATTGGCTGGTGGAGGGGTTTATAGAAGGGATCAATGAAATGTGGTGTTCAGCACACTTCCTTTGAAGGTCCACTGCTGGAATCCTCAGTTATGCTTGTTTTCCTATGGAAATGTGAACTCCAGGGAAGAACTATCTCCAAAGGAAATGCCATATTTCTTGAAACCCAAGCAAGTCTTAAGTGGCAATGCTTTTATGTTTTTATAGCAAAAGCAGCAAGAATTCTTAGTTTGGTTGCCAAAATCTCTCTTCTGTTTTTCATTTACTCTTTGATATAGTAGCTTTCAAATATTTTTGATCATGACTCATATTAATTTAAGAAATGCAATTTAACTCAAAATTCAGTGCACACATACATATATAACTGAAATAAAAGTTTTGGGAAACAATACTTCCCTTGCTTATATGTTTTGTTCTGTTTTACTCTATTATTATGTATTCTATTCTCTTTTATATTTTGTTCTAGTCTATGCTATTCTAGTCCAGTCTGTTCTATTTCAAGGAAAAAATACTGTTCCAATGCACTAAAATGATTTCATGACCCTAATTTATGGGTCTTCCTCCCCCTTTAGTTCTAGAAAGCAGTGCTTTAGTGAAGCAAAGAGAGCATACAATTAATAACTTGCCCAGGCTCAGGCTTCTAACTTTTAACAGAAGATAGACCAGAACAAGATGGGAGCAGTAAAAAGACACCCAGACGTGCTCTCTTTTAAATGAGGAAAAAAAGTGAAGAAAATAAATAAAGAAGGAGAAGAGCTTGTCACCACTTGTAACACCATAATATGTGAAACTCCTTATGAATTTTAGAATTTTTTACCTTGGACTAGGTTAAAGGAAACATTTGAATATATGTAATATGCCTTTAATGAAATATGAGCGTCACAATTTTTATTTGACCACTTAGCTTTTTTTCCTCCTAGTTTTAAAAGTAAAATAAACACATTTACAGATAATGTGAAATATTTTGAGAGAGAAAAATAAAATTACCTATAATCCAATACTTTATTAAAATATTTAATAATACTTTGATATATCGCCTTCACATTTTTTGCATTCTTTCTTTGTATATGTATTTTTATATACATATTTCATATTTATATTATATACAAAAATTGAGGTCATGCCATAAGTATGCTATTTTTACTTAAAATTATGTCATTAAAATTTCCATGCAATTAAATATTCCTTAAAAAAAATCTTAATGTGAACATTGTATTATAGTACAGATATGTACTATGATTTATATATGTTTGTTGTTAGACATTTATTTGTATTTGCTCAGTATTATAATGTTGCATTGAACATTATTACAAATAAATTCTAGGTGATTTTTTGGATTTTAACCTACTGATATATTTTCCAGGATGTGGGATTAAGAGGTTAATGAGTACAAATATTTTAATGTCTCTTTAAGCATTTTGCCAAAATTCTTGCCAGAGTGGCTATACAGTCTATACAGTGTGTGAGAGTGCTTTTCAACATTACATCTTTTTTAAAAAAAATAAAACGGTATTATCTTAAGAAAATTACCAATTTGATATTGGCTGCTTTTATTTTTGCTTTTGTCTGTTTTATAAAATGTTACAATTATATCTGAGACTATATTGTCTATAATTATAAAATTTGGGACCAGTAAAATACATTTTATTTCTTTTCATGTAAGTCGAAATATTTAGCATCTTTTACTATAGCCTCTCACCACTTCCAATGTAATTGCCAACTACCTATAATATATAATACCATTGTAATTGAGGATTACAGACCTGCATTACTATTGCATAATTATTTCATTATTGTAGTTTTCTTTTAAACATTACTTTAACCCTTGCAATTAATTCTGTTTATAATAGTTATATAAATACATCTCCACATGTTTAACTGATATAATTGGCTATCAAAAACTTATTTTTGAGTTCTTACATTTGGTTTTAGAGTATTTTTTAAGTGTACTTTCAGCAAGTATACATTGGTATATACTCTGAGCTCTGATATATTAGTGATTTTTGTTTGTTTGTTTTACAGTACCACCACTGAACATTCCCTTTCACCCTTTGCAGTGTTGAATCATTGAGAACTATAGTTTCCTTAAGGAATTTAGCAAGAGGTCTTTAAGGGATCCAGGTGAAGGTGAACATCTCTGACTTTAAAAACTTAATGAATGGCACATGAGTGTTAGATAAGTGACTAACACTTTTTCTATTTTATATTCCCATCCTTGAGTGGCTAATATGGCAGTATAGAATGGGAAGAGACCAAGTCTTCTTCTATGTATATTTGCATTGACCATGTCACTTTTCTAGATGTTAAGCAAAACTAGGCCTTTGCCTGTTAGTCTGGCTCATCTACTAAGAGCAGCTCCTCCCAGGGCTTTTTAGGTTTTACACTTTCTTCTGCATTTTCATAGGTGTTTCAGTGGAAAGGTAGAGTACTGTGAATAAGATATCACCATGGCAACTTGGTACGACATTTATTTGTTTGCACTATAGAGTTTTATACAGTCGAAAAGACTATCCTGCAGCATTAGAAGGCTTATTATGTTTGTAATGTATTTTGAGTGTATATAGTCTTTGTGGTGAAGAATATTGAATATACCATGGACTGCCAGAAGAATGAACAAATCTGTCTTAAAGGAAGTACAGCCAGAATGCTCCTTAGAAACAGGGATGGTAAGACTTCATCTCACTTACTTTGGACATGTCACGAGGAGGGACCAATTGCTGGAGAAGGACATCATGCTTGGTAGAGGGTCAGTAAAAGAGAGGAAGACCGTCAATGAGATGGATTGACACGGTGGCTGCAACAATGGGCTCAAACAGCAAAAATTGTGAAGGTGACACAGGACCAGGCAATTTTTTTTTCTGTTATACATCAGATTGCTATGAATTGAAGCTGACTCTACATCACCTAATAACAACAAAGTCTTTGTGAATATTTTATATCTACAACATGAAACCCTACGAGATCTTCTAATGAACTCCAGTAAAGAATCATTTCCAAATTATTTTATTATTTTAAAAAGTGATGGGATCCAGTTTCAAATCTTGAACAATTTTGTTCTGTTACCTCATATGGACTATCACAGTGCTTAGTGGAGAGTTTGTTGTGTAAATATTATACAGAAATTTGCTTTTGCTGGAAACATTATCTAATATGTCCCTCCTCTCTTGTCTGAACACAGCATGAATATGGAATCTAAGTTTTAAATCTCTCTTTAAATCAATGTTGACCCTGTAAAACAGTTGTATGAATACTGTTTGAGATGCTTTTTGAGAAATGACTTAATAGAATTGCTACCCAATTCTTATCTTAAGGTATTTTGTAAGATAAATTGATTTACATCTTTAAATAACTTTTGATGAATTAATAAATCTCAAGTGATTTAGAACACAACATAGATGACATGAATGCGTAAAATGATATCATTTTTTTCCTTCATCATATGCACAATGTAATATGCAATGTTGGTGGTATGCAAATAAAAATAATGGAAAAGGAAGAGCAGGAGGGCGCCAACATTTATTGAATTCTTACGACATGCTAGGTGCATTTTACATCTCAATTCATTGAAGATGTAAGGAAGAAAAATATTCTGGGAAAGGGCAGAGTACACCTTTGGCCCAGATTCTGTCTTCAGTTGCAGAATAACATATTACTTCTTTCATAAGCTGTTAGCTAGTAGTTGTACTTCAAAAAATTACCTATCAAATGAGCATAAACATTCAAGCTGGCATTGAACAGATTATTTGCAATGTAAACTTTAGTTACCGTCTTTTGAAATAAGATACATAATATTTTCGAGTAACAAAGAACAGATTCTAATTTTTGACAGGTTTGATAGTAATTATGTTTTTTTAGAACTAGGTGCTCTCTCCTCCTTGAACTTTTAATAGACATGAGAATCCACACTTATTAATATAGTAAAGTAGGTAATTTTCATGGGCTAAATGAAATTAGAAATTAAATTCAAAAGAAAGCAAATTGTTTCTGTTAGTGATATATGGGCCAACTTCCATGAAGTTTGGGAAATCTTGAATTAGGGATCATTATAAAAATTGTTTTGTTATGAAATATTGCCAAACTTCAGAAAACAACAAACTTGGAGATTACTGTAAAATTTTGTGGACTGTAATCCAATGTTTACCTCCGCTTCCTCCTCATACTTCATTAAAGTGACAGCAAAATGTTAAACAGAGCATAAACCCCTAAGAAAGAGAACAGGAAAAAGATGACAACAACAACATTTTCAGAACTGGTAATCGTATGATTTAGCAACCAGGGAAACCTGAAACCTAAGCCATAAACTGATGGGGTGGCATGGGAGCAACCTAGGAGAAAGCCAATGTGTGACCCCCCTCCAAACAAAACAAAACAAACTCACCGTCAAGTCAATTTCAACTCATAGCAACTCTATAGGACAGAGTAGAACTGCCCCATAATAGCATTTCCAAGGAGCAACTGGTGGATTCAAACTGTTGACCTTTTGGTTAGCAGCAGAACTCTCAGAAGTGCTCAGGAATTAAAACAAGAACTTAAAATATGGGAAGAGGATTGTGTATAAATCCCCAGCTCTTCTCCCTACTCCACACATCTACAGTCTCTGGGTTGAGCAAACGGTAAGCACTGAACTACTAGCCGGAAGGTTGGAGGTTCAAACTCACCCAGAGGTGCCTCAGGAGACAGGCCTGGTGATCTGCTTCTGAAAGGTCACAGCTTTGAAAACCCTATGGAGCAGTTCTACTCTGCACACATGAGGTCACCATGAGTTGCAGTCAACTCGATGGCAACTAACAACAATCCCTCCTACACTCTGAAAGAAGATTGGAGGTTTGCTATCTTAAGACGCTAAACTAGAGAGACTCAGGACTTGAAGATTCCTAGCGCAAATGAGTGCAAGGATATGATTACAGAGGAATTAAGTAAAAACGGTGAGAACCCAAGTCCCTTTTACCCATTAGGACTTCATAATTCTCAAGCCAGGACTCTCAAGCAAGGTGTTGAAAGATTCTGCTCTGGAGAAACTCAGTAACCCAAGAGAATAGATTTTAAGATATTGACTCTTGGGGGTTCTCCAAAGAAAGAGCCCAATCAGGTCATCACACATGAAGTTAACCAATAATAAGCCTCATCTATGCAGAGTTTCCAATGAGTGTTTTGTATGCTTTGCTCTTAAATATAAGTGTACATCTATAATCACCATATGTTTGAGGAAAATCTGTAACAAGAAGGACAGGGAACAAAACAAGCCATAAAGTAAAAGAAACTTGGAGAAAACAGACAATGCAGGAAACAGAAGAAATCCTTGTTTTAAAAAATCATAATTACTATCTTCACAGAAATAGGAAAAAAGAACATGAAGCTATGAAAATGAAGCATTCAGAAGGACAGAAAGTAGTTCTCAAAATAATAAAAAAATAAGCAAATAAAAGGAATGGAAGGTAAATTTGAGACTTCTCTAAAGAAACCTTGCAAGATATCATATGACAATGCCTTCAAATTTCTTAATGGAGTTTTTAATTTCTTGAATTCTATATCCAGTCAACCTATTAATCAAATATTAAGATATAATAAAGGTATTTTCAATTATTCAGTGTCTCAAAATTTTTTTTTTTACCTTCCATGTACCCTTTTCAGGAATCTACTGGAGGTTGTGTTGATACTCCACAATGAGGAAATGAGCTAAGAAAGAGTAAAACATGGGACACGAGAAACAAAGGATCCAACACAGGAAATGGAAATAGGAATTCCTAGGATGATGTTGAAGGGAGATAAAAAACAGCACAGATATGCAGTAGATTCTGTGAGTAACCAGCTCAAAGTGGAGCAGGAGCATGAAGTGTAGTTGAAAAGCTGCCTTTAAGAAAAGTAATTCAACTTATAGATTACCTGATACACTGAAAGTATTGTGAGGAGATTTACATCTCTGGTGGAAAGTTTGGAGATAAATTAGACAAAAGTATGCAGAAAAACTTTGCAAATAAATAAATGCAAGTATTAACTCTGGGGATAACAAGTGCTATACATGAAAGGAAATGAAGTATTCTGTTAGTATCTAGTTGCTCGTAATAGTATAAACAATGAATGTTAATTTATGCCAAGAAATATCATCTAACTCTACTGGGAGAATTGGAAAGGGCAAGAGCCTGCGTGTGTGTGTGTGTGTGTGTGTGTGTGTGCACGCATGGGCACACACATACATGCGCATATGTGTGCACATGTGGTTAGGGATGTAAAGGACCTAAATCTTTGTCTTCCATGGTAGAAGTCAATATGTAATTTTTAAAAATTAAAAGTAAAGAAATAATCATCTAAGCCTGTTATTTAGAAATATATATGACAGAAGATACAGCTAAAAGAAAGACACTTGTTGCCTCTAAGAGAAGAAATACAGGGTGGGGAAGGATGTGTTAGAGAATGCTGCTTTCTTATTATAAGGCTTGTACATGTATTTGATTTTTAAAATATGTACATGGATAATGTTGACAGCATTATAATAAATTAAGGGAAAAAATATACACATGGGATGGTCCACTGGTGGTTTCCTGGCAATCTCTGTGTGAACTGACTTCATTCATACAATATTGCTGTCTTCTGCCTTTATTCATTCCTTGAACAAATATTTTTGAGAATTTACAGCATGTTAGGCACTGTACTAAATGTTGGGAGAATAAAAATGTGTAAAAACCTCAATTTTCATATATTTTATTGATAGAACATCTCCCAAGCTTCTCTGTTGCTCTTCTCTGTGTTCTTGTTGTTAGGTGCCATCTAGTTGGTTCTGATGCATAGTAACCCTACGTACAACAGAACGAAACACTGCCAGTCCTTCACCATCGTCACAATCTTTGCTATGCTTGAGCCCATTGTTGCAGCCACTTTGTCAGTCCATCTCGTTGAGGGTCTTCCTCTTTTTCACTGACCCTCCACATTACCAAGCATTTTACACATTGTAGAATCTGGAACTTTTCATATACAAGGTATCACATGTAACTGGATATCTGATGAGGTGGGGAACAAATTTTACTCTCTAAAAATCCTTGAATAAATTAAAAAGAAATGCTACTTGAAAGAAAAACTAATTTAAAAATTACTTAATTCTCATTATTTTTTTGGCAGGGAAGAATTCTCACTGCTTCAAATAGTAAGAACCTTTGGACTTCTCCTGACATGGTTGTTGTCATTGTATAAGGTAGCTATGTACAGATGCATGCTAACAGTTGCCCTCTGTTGAGGATATTCATCTTCCTTTAAAAAATAAATCTGCCTTTGGTGAAATCATTGGGTCATGCAGAATTTTACAGCAAAGCACACAAGTCATAGTGTGAATATTCAACCAATATGCATGACTTTGTTACTATTCTAGCAGCTGAGTGGTGGAAATGAGATTAAAAATTTGAAGTTGGATCTTGCATTTTAAGAAAAACTAAGATCTTTTCTGAGGTTCTCAGGACAGAGTTGTGAGAGCGCCAAACAAATCTCAAGAGAATTTTGCCTGTGTATTGCATGGTCAATAAAGGCAGTGATTTCCTCAGAGACCTGGCCTAGAGGCATTATCACCCTACTCTCTTCTAAAGCTGGCTCTCCTTGTAGAAAATATAACATGCAAATATCACATATTCATACATCTTTTTACATCCTCTTCACTTTCTCATACATGGAAGGTGCCCAATAAATATTAGTTTAATAAATAAATTCATGAGTCGTTAGTTTTTAGAAAGGCTGAAGAAGTTTTGCTCTAAAGGGAACACTGGATTTGAAGTCAGAAATCATGATGTTGGTCCAAGTCATTTGAGTCTGGGCAAGCCACAACTCCCTGAGTAGAGCAGTCTTCATCTATAAAATAGGAATAGTATTAAGAACAACAACAATGACAACATCTGGATCTAATCAGAGAATGCTTTTTGATTCATTTGTAAACCATGTGACGTTATAAAAATGTAAGTTGGCATTATTGTTGAGAATTTACTGTATGCCCTAATCTCTGCTAGGTGCTGTGGGGAATAAAAAAGAAGTATTATTCTTTGTCATTCATTCAGATAGCAATGCACTCTATATAATTTTGGAAAACTGCCTTGTTTGATTTTAAAAAGTAGATTAGTGACAGGAAATTAGATAGATGGACACAGTTAGATATAAAATAGCAAGTTCTAGTGAAAGGTTTGACCAACAAATTCAAATAACTAGAGAGTTGACATAATCTTGCAGAAGATAAATATTTTGGAAAATTCTGTTTTGTTTGATCAGCTATAAAGTGCTGTGAATTGCTACTATTTTTTATAAGATGGTAGTTCAGGGCTCCTGATAACTGGGGGATCTAACCACACTTTTTTGTAAAGACTAGTAAGGGGGTCCATGACTAGAAACTGAAATCTTGAGATATACATCATATACCTTTGAACTCTGAATATGTGTACTACTGTAGTTGACAGAACATGCTAATGGCATATTTTGGCATATTTTTAGCATGTTGAAATGAACTTTTAGAACACACTCTGCTTCATTCCATTTTCGCAGCAAGGCAGATTTGCATGGCTTATAGATTTTATATCAATGGACCAATGATTAGCTGGACACTGTGAGCACATTCCATGATGTGGAGGGTCTTGAAGCATATGAATGAGAATAACACTTTAACTCAAAAAGTTCTGAAGAATTGTAGGCTAATGGTAAGGAGCACACACGCGTGATGGAAGTGATGATGGTGTATCTCAGAGTTTCTTACTGCCCTTATTTTTTAAGAGGTAGTAGCAGTATATAAATTTTAAAGTTCTTTGAGTCCATTTTCAAAATTATCTTGGTTAGCTTTCAAAGTTCAAATCATTAGCCATTCCCAAACAATCCAACAAAATATAAACAAAAAGAAATATTAATAGAATTATAAATACCTTACATTTGGGGAACCCAAATTTTTTTTTAAACATCCTATTTCGTTGCTTTCTAAAACATTTTTAGTAGGTATGTGTCCAAATTGAGCTGATGAGTAAGAAGTGGGGAAAAAAGAGCTGTCATCATTGAAACATCTGCAGTTAGAGGCATACTCAGTACCAGGATGATCAGTAATTATTAAGGTTATTAGTGGGTTAGGAGTTGTAGAGGGTAGCTATAATAATGGGCTAACAACTGCTTGATAAAACCAATACTAAAAGTTTCACTCACAAACTAAAATAAATACCGAAGTGATGAAGAGCAGGTGGAGGCTGCTGATGGGAAGTGATACTTATTTAAAGGATATTTGGTCAATTTATTTTTTCTAAGAATTCAATTAGATTCTAAACTCAGATCAAGTCAGACAGATGATCAGAAATCCACCATATTATTGTAGCTCTGCATAGAGCTGCCTACAGTGTGTTGTGTTGTCTTCTTTGCTTTTCTCCAGACAAAATAGAACAGCAACCCTCTGCCCCAACAACCTGATATAAATAACCAAAACCAAACCAGTTGCCATCAAGTAGATTCCTATAGGTCCACTTAGTACCTTTGTTGCAGCAATACTGTTGAGGACCTCATCTATCACATCACTCTGGTTGTCCCACTGTAAAAGCCCAATGAAGAATATCTTTGAGAGGTTTGCTATGAAGAACTAACCCTTTTTCTCTAGACAACTAAGAGCTCAATTTTCACTTTGACTGCTGGGAAGTTTAAAACTAAATTTTAGGCTCAATATAGCAATGATGTAGGTCTTTATGACCTGAATATTTATTTATCAGTACTCTAATCAGGCTGGACACCTTCTTATTATTTAAAATTTATATTTTCCTTTTTCTTTATTCATATTCATCTTTTAGACCATTTTAATGTATATGTTCATACTACAAGCAGCCTTAACTATTATTTAAATGAGGTGGAGGTATAAATAAATACTTTTTAAAATGTCAAGTGACATAATAATTTGGCAAGGGAATTACATTTGTTAATGGGAAAAGGATTAAAAACAGCAGATGTGGTAGACATATTATTTTACAAACTGATACATGATTCCCCCCCAAAAAAATAACAGCCTTGTAGCCTAAATGATACATCAAATCAGTGATTTAACTTTTGTTCTTCTGGTTTTCATTTTTGGATTTTTATATTTAAAATCAGGTTATATAATAATGTAATTATATTATAGATACTTAGAATAATAGAGATAAAAAAATTATTCCCTCCTTTATGAATTATCTGTTTATATCTTTCAACCTTATGAACTGGAGCTATAGTATTTATATCAGAAATTTAATTTTTTCTTAAATATAAATTTGTTTTTAAAAATAAAAAAAATCAAGTTAAAAATTACACACTCAGTTGTGTCATATTTGCAGCATAACTTTTCACCAGCCAGTCATTTAGTTGCCTCTTTTTATTCTATTTTCCTTGATATAGAGGGTACTTTTTTTCAATAGGCAAATAAGTATATCTTTTTTAAAAAAATTTTTTATTGTACATTAGATGAAGGTTTACAGAATAGTTCCTCATTGAACAGTTAGTACACATATTGTTTTATGACATTGGTTAACAACCCCACAACATGTCAACACTCCCTTCTCGACCTTGGGTTCCCTATCACGAGCTTTCCTGTCCCCTCCTGCCTTCTAGTCCTTGTCCTGGGCTGTTGTGCCCCATTAGTCTCGGTTTGTTTTATGGGCCTGTCTAATCTTGGGCTGAAGGGTGAACCTTGGGGGTGACTTCATTACTGAGCTAAAAGGGGGCCATACTCTAGGGGGTTTTCCAGTCAGGCCAGTAAGTCTAGTAATAAGTATAACTTTTTATTCATTCATTCATTCACTCACTCAAGGCATTGTTCTAGCCATTATCATAGATCACAAATAGAATCTGAACCTGACAATCATACTGCCAGCGCATGTTAGAAACAGAGCTATTTAATGTTGGGCACAAAGAGTCATCTTAACCTGATGGTATCTGATTCACAGCACTTTAAAACCATAAAACACAGAGTTATTTAGTGTTGGGCACAAAAGGTCATTTTAACCTAAGAATATCTGATTCATTGGAGTTTAAAACCATAAAATCGTGAAATTTGGAAATCATTGTGTCATAGTTGTTGTTGTTGTTAGGTGCCATCTAGTCGGTTCTGACTCACGGAGACCCTATGTGCAACAGGACTAAACACAGCCCAGTCCCGCTCCATCTTCATGATCACTGTTATGCTTCAGCCCATTTTTACAGCCACTGTGCCAATCCGTCTCATTGAGGGTCTTCCTCTTTTTTGCTGACTCCCTACTTTACTAAGCATGATGTCCTTCTCCAGGGACTGATCCCTCCTGATAACATGTCCAAAGTATGTGAGTGGTGATCCTTGCTTCTAATGAGCATTCTGGCTGTACTTCTTCCAAGACAGATTTGTTCCTTCTTCTGGCAGTCCATGGTATATTCAATATTCTTTGCCAACACCATAATTCAAAGGCGTCATTTCTCCTTCAGTCTTCCTTATTCACTGCCCAGCTTTCGCTTGCATATGAGGTGATTGAAACCACCATAGCTTGGGTCAGGTGCACCTTAGTTCTTAAACTGATATCTTTGCTTTTTAACACTTTAAAGAAGTCTTTTCCAGCAGATTTGCCCAAGGCAAAGGATCTTTTGGTTTCTTTTTTAATATATATATTTTTATTGTACTTTAGATGAAGGTTTACAGAACAAATAGTTTCTCCTTAAACAGTCAGTACACATATTGTTTTACGACATTGGTTAACAACCCCACGACATGTCAACACTCTCCCTTCTCGACCTTGGAGGACACTTTTTTTTTTTTTGGTGAAAATATACATAGCCAAAGTTACACCATTTCAAAAGTTTCTACATGTACAATTCAGTGACATCAATTACATTCTTCCAGTTGTGCTGCTATTCTCACTATCCTTTTCCAAACTATTCCATCACCATTATCTTCAACTCACTGCCCCCTAGGCTTCCCATCAAATCTTTTGAGTTGCTGTTGTCAATTTGATCTCACATAGATAATTCTTTTTTTTGTGTACCTTAGATGAAAGTTTGCAGAATAGTTTCTCTTTACACAGTTAGTACACATATTGCCCTGTGACAATGTTAACAACCCCACGACATGTCAATACTGTCCCTTCTAACCTTGAGTTCCCTATCACCAGCTTTCTTGTCCCCTCCTGCCTTGTAGTCCTTGTCCCTGAACTGCTGTACCTCAATAGTCCGATTTGTTTTATGCGTCTGTCCAAACCCCGGCTGAATGGTGAACTTCGGAAGTGACTTCACCACTGAGCTAAAAGGGTGTCCAGGGGCCACACTCTCAAAGTTTCTCCTGTCTGTCAGACCAGTAAATCTGGTCTTTTTTTTTCTGAGTTAGAATTTTGTTCTACATCATTTCCCAGCTCTGACCAGAACCCTCTGTTGTGATCCTGGTCAGAGCAGTCAGTGGTGGTAACTGGGCACCATCTAGCTGTACTGGACTCGATCTGGTGGTAGAGGCCGTGGTAGCTGTGTTCCATTAGTCCCTTGGACAAATCTTTTCCTTGTATCTTATTCTCTTCATTCTCCCTTGCTTCCGAAGGGTTGGGACCAATGGAGTATCTTAGATGGCTTTTAACTCCCCAGACACTACTCACCAAGATAGAAGGTAGAACATTGTCTTTATAAACTGTGTTATTCCAATTGAGCTAGATGTTCCCTGAGACCATGGTCCTCACAACCCTCTGCCCAGAAATTCAGTCCCTCAGGGAGTTTGGATGTGTCTCTGGAGCTGCCATGACCTTTCCTTGTACAAGTTGTGCTGGCTTCCCCAGTATTGTGTACTGTCTTACCCTTCACCAAAGTTACCACTTATCTATTGTCTGTTTATTCCCCTCCACCCCTCCCACCCCTTGTAACCAACAAAGACTTAATTTTTGTGTGTAAACTCTTACATGAGTTTTTAAAGTAGAGGACTCATACAACATTTATACTTTTGAGACTGACTTATTTCACTCAGCCTAATGTCTTCCAGTTTTCATCCATGTTATGAGATGCTTCACAGATTCATCATTGTTCTTTATGATTGCATAATACTCCATTGTGTGTATGTACCATAGTTTGTTTATCCATTCATCTGTTGATGGGCATCTAGGTTGTTTCCACCGTTTTGCTATTGTGAACAATGCTGCAATGAACATGGGCATGCATATGTCTATTCGTGTGACGGCTCTTATTTCTCTAGGATATATTCCTAGGAGTGGGATTGCTGGATCGAATGGTATGTCTATTTCTAGCTTTCTAAAGAGGAGCCATATCATTTTCCAAAATGATTATATCATTTTGCATTCGCACCAGCAGTGAATAAGAGTTCCAATCTCCCCACAGCCTCTCCAACATTTCTTATTTTCAGTGTTTTTAATTCGTGCCAGTAATGCCGGGGTGAGATGGTATCTCATTGTGGTTTTAATTTGCATTTCTCTAATGGCTGGTGATCATGAGTATTTCCTCATGTGTCTGTTGGCCGCTTGAATATCTTCTTAGGTGAAGTGTCTGTTCATTTCCTTTGCCCATTTTTGAATTGGATTCTTTGTCTTTTTGTTGTAGAGGTGTTGGATTTTCCTATAAATTTTAGAGATTAGACCTTTGTCTGACTTGTAATGTCCAAAATATTTTTCCCAGTCTGTAGGTTCTCTTTTACTCTTTTGGTGAAGTCTTTTGATGAGCATAAGTGTCTCATTTTTAGAAGATCCCAGTAATCTAGCTTATCTTCTGGAGTTTTTGTGATGTAGGTTATGTTATGTTGGTTATGTTTCTATGAACTTTATGCTCTTTGGCTTTATTTTTAAGTCTTTGATCCAAATTGAATTAGTTTTTGTGTATGGTGTGAGGTATGGGTCCTGTTTCATTTTTTTGCAGATGGACTTCCAATTTTCCCAGCACCGTTTGTTAAAAAGACTATCTTTTCCCCATTTGACGGACTTCGGACCCTTGTTGAAGATCAGGTGACCGTAGGTGGATGGATTTACATCTGGGTTCTCAATTCTGTTCCATTGGTCAATGTATCTATCGTCGTACCAGTACCAGGCTGTTTTGAATACCATAGTTGTATAGTAGGTTCTGAAGTCAGGTAGTGTGAGTCCTCCTACTTTCTTCTTCTTCTTCAATAGAGCTTTACTTATCTGGGGATTCTTCCATTTCCATATAAAGTTAATGGTTAGTTTTTCCATCTCTTTAAAGAATGTTGTTGGTATTTGGATCGGGATTGCATTGTATTTGTAAATGGCTTTGAGTACAATTGTCATTTTCACTATGTTGAGTCTACCTATCCATGAGCATGGGATGTTTTTCCGCTTATGTAGATCCCTTTGGGTTTCTTGCAGTAGTATTTTCTAGTTTTCTTTGTATAGGTATTTTACATCTCTGGTTAGATTTATTCCTAAGTATTTTATTTTTTTAGGGGCTATTGTAAATGGCATTGCTTTCCTGATTTCCTTTTCATCGCTCTTCTTTATTGGTGTGTAGGAATCCAACCAATTTTTGTAGGTTTATCTTGTATCCTGCTACTCTGCTGAATCTTTCTATTAGTTCCAGTAGATTTCTCATGGAGTTTTTAGGGTTTTGTATGTATAGTACCATATCATCTGCAAACAGGGACAGTTTAATTTTTTTATTACCAATTTGGATGCCCTTTATTTTTTTGTCTTGCCTTATTGCACTAGATAGGACTTCCAGCAGAATGTTAAATAGGAATGGAGACAAAGGGCATCATTGTCTTGTTCCTGTTCTCAAGGGGAATGTTTTCAGCCTCTCTCCATTAAGAATGATGTTGGCCATTGGTTTTGCATAGATGCCTTTTATTATGTTGAGAAATTTCCCTTCTATACCTATTTTATTGAGAGTTTTTATCAGGAATGGG
>NW_004443987.1:2563854-2565202 GCF_000243295.1 Trichechus manatus latirostris
AGCTTTTCTCTCCCCTCCTGCCTTCTAGTCCTTGCCCCTGGACTGCTGTGCCTCATTAGTCCTGTTTTGTTTTATGCGGTTGTCCAATCCCCGGCTGAATGGTGAACTTCAGGAGGGGCTTCACCATGGAGCTAAAAGGGTGTCTGGGGGCCACACTCTTGGGGTTTCTCCAGTCTGTCAGGCCAGTAAATCTGGTCTTTTTTTTCTGAGTTAGAATTCTGTTCTACATCCTTTCCCATCTCTGTCCAGGACCCTCTATTGTGATCCCGGGCAGAGCAGTCAGTGGTGGTAGCCAGGTACCATCTAACTGTACTGGACTCAGTCTGCTGAATGCCTTGGTAGCTGTGGTCCATTAGTCCTTCAGACAAATCTTTTCCTTGTGTCTTGTTCCCTTCATTCTCCCTTGCTCCTGAAGGGGTGAGACCAATGGAGTATCTTAGATGGCCGCTCACAGGCTTTTAAGACCCCAGACGCTACTCACCAAGGTAGAATATAGAACATTGTCTTTATAAACTGTGTTATTCCAATTAAGCTAGATGTTCCCCGAGATCATGGTCCCCACAGCCCCTCCGCCCAGCAATTCAGTCCGTCAGGGAGTTTGGAAGTGTCTATCGAGCTACCATGACCTTTTCTTGTACAAGTTGTGCTGGCTTCCCCAGTAATGTGTACTGTCTTATCCTTCACAAAGGTTACCACTTATCTATTTAGACCCCCCCATTCCATCCCTGGTAACCAACAAAGAGTGTTTCTTTTTGTGTGTAAACTTTTACATGAGTTATACAGTAGAAGCCTAATAAAATATTTGTCCTTTTGTGATTGATTTATTTCATTCAGCATAATGTCCTCCAGTTTCTTCCAAGTTACGAGATGTTTCACAGATTCATCATTGTTCTTTATCTTTATATAATACTCCATTGTGTGTATGTACCATAGTTTGTTTGTTTATCAGTTTATCTGTTGATGGGCATCTAGGTTGTTTCCATCTTTTTGCTATTGTGAACAGTGCTGCAATATATATAGGTGTGCTTATGTCTATTAGTGTGACGGCTCTTATTTCTCTTGGATATATTCCTTGGAGTGGGATTGCATTTTGTAGTGCTTTTTTTTGTGTGTGTGTGTGTGTTGCAGACATTTTCTTTGTTACTCTTACTCTCCTGTGCTGAGTTCCTTTTGTTTCTGGATTTTATTTTTCATTTCTTTTGTTTTTGTAGGTTTTGTTTTTACTGAGACTTTATGTTTTTCTTCTTTATTTTGATTAATAGGTTTGTTAACTTTTTTGTGGTTTCCTTGAAATTTACCCTTATCTTCCTAGATTTGAGCCTGTCTATTATTACTTGGTATCGCCTTG
>NW_004443987.1:2565457-2568670 GCF_000243295.1 Trichechus manatus latirostris
TCTTGTAAGTTTGGTTTGGTTTTTACATACTCCCTTAATTTCTGTTTATATGGAAATGACCTAATTTCACCATCATATTTGAACAAGAGTTTTGCAGGGTATATTACTCTTGGCTGGCAATTTTTTTTCTTTCAAGGTTTTATATATGTGATCTCATTGCCTTCTTGCCTGCATGGTTTCTGCTGAATAAGCTGAGCTTAGTCTTATTGTTTATTCTCTGTATGTGACTTTTTGTTTTTCTCAAGCTGCTCTCAGGATTCTTTGTTTGTCTTTGGTTTTAGTGAGTGTGATTATGATATGTCTTGGTGATTTTCTTTTGGGGTCTATCCTATATGGGGTTCGTTGAGTTTCTTGGATGGTCAGCTTTTCATCTTTCATGATACTTGGGAAGTTTTCTGTCAGCAGTTCTTCAATGATCCTCTCTGTGTTTTCTGTTTTCTCCCTCTGTTCTGGAACTCTGATCAGTCTCAGATTTTTGCTTTTGATTGTATCCCACATAATTATCAATGTTTCTTCCTTTTTCTTTGTTCTTTTTTCTGATTTTTCCTCAGAGTTGTAGCCAAGTGTTTGTCTTCAATTTCGCTGATCCTATCTTCCATCATTTGAAACCTGCTCCTCAGTCCTTCTATGATACTGCCCATTTCTGAAATATTGTTGCTTATCTTCTGGATTTATATTTGTTGTTTTTTATGATTTCTAGTTGTGAATTTATTTTAGCATTTTGTTCCTGTATTATTTTCGTGAATTCTTCCATTTTTTGTCTGTATTTACTATGAATTTGTCTGCCTTTTCCATGAATTTGTCTATTTTTTCCTCGTTTTTATCTGTTTTTTCCTTCGACTCTTGAATAATTCTGAATATTAGAGATTTGAATTCCCTATAATTTAGTTCTAGTGCTTTTTGTTCTACTGGAAAGTTATCTGGTGTTTTATTTTTGATACCTACTGGAACCATCCTGTCTTGTTTTTGTATACATTTTGATATTTTGTGCTGTCTTTGGGGCATTCAGTATTTATTTTCCTCTTTTATTGATTGTAGATTTGTTTGTTTTGTCCTGCTTTTTTGTTTTATTTGGTTATGTCTGAGCAGGCGGGATGCGTGTTCTTTGTTGTTTGCTTGTCTGTTGACACGATACTTTTCACCTCCTTCTCCAATGGGCAGGGTCAGTCACTCAGGTAGGGTACAGCAGGGCAGGTCCAGTTGAAGCGGAGTTGCTGGGATGGGTTGTTTGTGGCACTTACTAGGGCTGACAGTGCCATCTGGAAACCAGTCCAGGACAGGTTCCGGTAGGCTGTGCCTGTGCTGCTTAGGAGTGTGATGTTCAGCACATGGTGCAGGAAGGCAGGAAGGAGGGGGTAGATTGTGATGTGTGGAGCTAAAATGGGTATGGGAAAGAGGAGAGAGAGGACAGAGGAACAGGAACCAAAAGCATACACACAAACAAAAAAGAGTGCTAACGGAGCTTGCTATTGCGGTGGACAGATGAGAGACTATAAATGGGGAAAAACAAAAATTAAAAAAAAAGAAAAAGGTTAAAAGAAATAAATGAGTAAATAGAGAAACTGGAAATGAAGAAAGACAAAAAAGGAATAAGAGAGATAAGAAAACAAAGCAAAAAAAAGAACAAGAAAAAAGAAATGCCCCCAGAGATGTCCCTGTGCGTCTGCGCAGAGTAAGGGAGTTGTTCCAAGCCGTGTAGTACTGCCCAGTTAGAAGGGGCTCCTAAGCTGAGAAAAGAAAAAGAAAACAAACAAACAAATCAAAACAGAACAAATCAGAGCAAACAAACAAAAAGCCCCGGGGGTCCCACCAGGATGGCAGCATGGGCCAGGTAGCTGTTTCACAGCCTTTCAGGAAGGAGTAAAGATAGCACACAGAGCCAGGTGTTTGACTGAAAGTAGGGGGAGGTGGTGAGAGGTAAGGAAGAACTCTAAAGAAGTGGAAAAAAGCAACACCAGCAGCCAAGACATGGCACTCAGGGAGCCTGCCAGTGTGGGTGTGTGGAATCCAAGCAACACCAAGGAGAAACCAGTGCTTCCCGACTGAGAGACTGTGGCCAGGGGAAGCAGAGGAGGCCAAGTCGGGGTGAAGAAGGGTAGGGAGTGGGAAAAGGTATATCGCTGGTTACTGGTTGTTCTGTCTCCTGCTGGAAGTTCTGTGAAGCTGTTTTCTTGTTCCCCCTGTTCGCTGATCTCCGATAGGTGTCCAAGATGGCAGATCCGTGCTGCAGTAGCTGGTAGATGATCTCTGCATGTATCTCTCCTGGCTCTCTATTCTAGGTGAGTTTCTTATTCCATTCAGTGCTTGGCTGAATTCTTTATCTCTTCATTTGATGCTTAGGGTTTCAGGATTGATGTGTGACTCTTTGCTGCAGAGCAATGGCGTGGTGCTTCTGACTATAGCCCCATGTTGCCCGGAAGTCTCGTGCTTTTGATTTTTTTACTGCTGCTTCCATGGGTGTTGATTGTGGAGCCAAGTAAAATGAAATCCTTGATAACTTTAATATTTTTCTGTGTTTATCATGATGTTCCTTATTGGTCCAGTAGTGAAGATTTTTGTTTTCTTTATGTTAAGGTATAATCCATACTGAAGGCTGTAGTCTTTGATCTATATCAGTGAGTACTTCAAGTCCTCTTCACTTTCAGCAAGAAAGGTTGTGTCATCTACGTATCACAAGTTGTTAATGAGTCTTCCTCCAATCCTGATGCCTCGTTAATCTTTATATAGTCCAGCTTCTTGGATTACAGAGGTTTACAGAACAAATAGTTTCTCATTAAACAGTCAGTACACATATTGTTTTATGACGTTGGTTAACAACCCCACGACATGTCAACACTCTCCTTTCTCAACATTTTTTTTTTTTGGTGAAAACATATATAGCCAAAGATACACCATTTCAAAAATTTCTACATGCACAATTCAGTGACATCGATTACGTTCTTCTAGTTGTGCTGCTATTCTCACTTTAGATGAAGGTTTACTGAACAAAACAGTTTCTCATTATTTTTTTTTTTAAAAGAGACATCCCAGATCCAAGACCACAGTGCTATGACTTCCTCTCAGGGAAACTGGGAACTTTCCTGGGGTTGTTTCAGACCCCCAGCCTCCATTTCTGCCTTGTCCACTTCTCTGGCTTAGGATCTCTTAAGAGCTCAGCTTCCCTGTAATTATTTACTGAGCTGATACCTCTCCATGCCTACAGCTTACCTGGAA
>NW_004443987.1:2568770-2569859 GCF_000243295.1 Trichechus manatus latirostris
CTGAGCCCATCCATGCTCCAGCCTCAGCTTCCCTGTAATTATTTACTGAGCTGATACCTTTCTATGCCCCCAGCTGACGTGGAAGCTGTCTGAGCATACAGAGTGAATAAGTATGGTGAAAAATATACAACCCTGTGCATCAGGGTTGTGTCATAGTACCTCCCCTAAATATATGAAAGGTAAAATCTGGGAAAAATCAGAATCATACAAATGGTTTAGTCATACAAATTTCTCTAGAACAGTGAGAAATTCATAGGTTTTTGGAGGTAACAATAATTTAAAAATTTACTTTTTCTGTGGTTATTGGTATATACAGATTTCCTATGTTTCTTTGAGTCAGGTGTGGTAGTTATTTCCCCAAATGTCCATTTTATCAAGATATTCACAGTAATGAATATCAGCTAAATACTGTCTTGGGGGGGGGCAGTGGTGGCTTAGTGGTAGAATTATTGCTTTCCATGTGGAGACCTGGGTTTGATTCCCAGCCAATGCACCTTATGTGCAGCCACCACCCATTCATCAGTGGAAGCTTGCTTGTTGCTATGATGCTGTGCAGGTTTCATTGGCATTTCCAGAATAAGATGGACAAGGAAGAAATACCTGGTGCTCTACTTCTAAAAATCAACCTATGAAAACTCTATGGATCACAACAGCTTGATTTGAAAACCATCACAGGATGTGACACAGGATAGGATGCATTATGCATGAGATTGCCGTGAGTACGGGGCCCATTAAACCCTACAGCAGTTAACAAGTAGTGTCTTAGAAGTTCTTAATCTCATTTATGTCTGTTAATGGATTCTTTTCCTCATTTCTAATTTTGGCTGTTGTGTATTCTCCGGTATTTTTCTTAATTAGACTTGCCAGAGATTTTTTTCTTTATTTTATTCTCTATCTCTCTCCATCTCTATCTTTTTAAGAACTGGATTTTAGATTCACTAATTAGTCTGACTGCTTTTCTTTGTTAATTTATTAATTTATACTGTTATCTACATTATTTCCATCCTTCTCTTTTCAATAGGGATGCTGTTTTTAACTTCCAGAGTTGAATGCTTACTTCATTTATCTTCATCCTTTTTATTTAATAAT
>NW_004443987.1:2569959-2571656 GCF_000243295.1 Trichechus manatus latirostris
TATATTTAAAATATGAATTACTTCTGAATAATATTTTGGCTCTATCACACACATTTTGATTTATCAAATTTTCTAGATAATTTGTAATTGCATTTTTATTTCTTCTATGATTCAGTGGAAACCCTGGTGGTGTATTGTATTGGTTAAAAAGTTCGGCTGTGAACCTGAAAGTCGGCATTTCGAATCCACCAGGCACTCCTTGGAAACCCTGTGGGCAGTTCTACTCTGTCCTATCAGGTCGCTATGAGTCAGAATCGACTCCATGGCAAAGGTTTTTTTTTTTTTTTTTTTTTTTTTTTTTTTTTTAATGATTCAGTTGCTATTTTAGGAGAGAGACAATCTGTTGATGCTATTTATTGTGTGTTTGTTTAAATGTTTCTTGTTATGTTATAATTTTGCTGCAGTGCAATCAGAAAATGAGTCTTCTACAATTTGGTCTTATTGGAACTTATTAAAAATTTCTTTTGGACCTTGTATGCTTTGAATTTCTAAAATTTACTGCATGAATGTCTGAAAAGAAGTTGAGTTGGCTATAGGATATGGAATGCAAGCTTCTAAATTTTATATATTGCCTCTTTGTCTGTGTTTATCCACAGCCATTTTAACTAGGTTTTTATACTGATAATAGCATGTTAATGTCTGCATTTACAATTTCTACATTTTTCAGTTTTTGTTTTATGTATTTTGATGCTATATTTTCTAGCATACTAAGATTCATTATGAAATCAACATTTTATCAATATAAAATGACTCTTTCTCCTATTTACGGTAGTTCTTTATTTCTACCTTGTCAACTATTAGTATCGTAAGTCATTTTGCTTTTGTCATTTTTAATGACATTTTAGGTCATTTAAAAAAATATCAGTTTTCTATTCATTTATTTTTGTTTCTTTCTGCATCATTTTATTTTTAGTACGTGCCTTGTAAAGAGAATGGAGTAATAATATACTTTTCTTATCTCAGAGCATTTACCCTTCAACTGAGAAATTTAACCTCAACATTTATATTCATAACTGATAGACTTGATGTTACTTTATCTTTTGCAAACAAAATCAGTCCCTTTACAGGATACCTTTTACCATTTTTGCCCTTGAGTTTTAATTCTACTCTCATTTGCATAGTGTTTGTCTTTGAAATATTTCTCATATATTCACTGAAACTTTGCATAACAAAAAATAATTTTGGTTGCCTTTTTCACATTTGGCTTTTATTCTCAAAACTTCGTAAACAAAAGGTTTTTACAGTGTAATACATGAAGTCTAGCAAACCATGGACAGGTTCAAAGGAGTCTGTCAATCCGTTGAAATTGTATACAAATGTTTCACTTGTTTATGAGTGTGTTTTTTTTTTCTTTTTTTAAATTGTTGTAGTTAAATGAAGTTTACATTTCAAGTTAGTCTCCCATGCAAAATTTTATACATACATTGTTATTTGACCCTAGTTTCTCACCCCATTCTGCGACAGCACACTCCTCCTTTCCACCCCTGATTCGCCGTGACCATTCAACCAGCTCCTAACCCTCTCTGCCTTCCCATCTCACCTCTGGACAGAAGCTGCCCTTTGGTCTCTTGTATCTACTTGACTAAGAGGCACACTCCTCACGAGTATCACTTTATGTCCTACAGTCCAGTCCAATCCCTGTGTGAAGAGTTGACCTCGGAAATTCTTTTAGTTCTTGGCTGAAAGAGAGTCCAGGG
>NW_004443987.1:2572734-2574767 GCF_000243295.1 Trichechus manatus latirostris
AGATGATATCTCATTGTAGTTTTAATCTGCATTTCTCTACTGGCTAATGATCGTGAGCATTTCTTCATGTGTCTGTTAGCCACCTGAATATCTTCTTTGGTGAAGTGCCTGTTCATATCCTTTGCCCATTTTTAATGGGGTTATTTGTCTTTTTATTGTTGAGGTTTTGCAGTATCTTGTAGATTTTAGAGATTAGATGCTGATTGGATTTGTCATATACAAAATTTTTTCCCAGTCTGTAGGTTGTCTTTTTACTCTTTTGGTGAAGTCTTTCGATGAGCATAAGTGTTCGATTTTTAGAAGCTCCCAGTTATCTAGTCTCTCTTCTGGTGCTTGTGCATTATTACTTATGGTTCGTATTGTGTTTATGCCATGTATTAGCGCCCCTAGCGTTGTGCTTATTTTTTCTTTCATGATCTTTATCGTTTTTGATTTTATATTTAAGTCTTTGATCCATTTTGACTTAGTTTTTGTATATGGTGTGAGGTATGGGTCTTGTTTGAGTTTTTTGCAGATGGATATTCAGTTATGCCGGAACCATTAGTTAGAGACTGACTTTTAGCCAATTGATGGACTTTGGGCCTTTGTCAAATATTAGCTGCTCATAGGTGGATGAGCTTATATCTGGATTCTCAATTCTGTTCCACTGGTCTATGTATCTGTTGTTGTACCAGCACCAGGCTGTTTTGACTACCGAGGCAGTATAGTAGGTCATAAAATCAGGTAGTATGAGGCCTCCCACTTTGTTCTTCTTTTTGAGTAATGCTTTATTTATTCGAGGCCTCTTCCCTTTCCACACGAAGTTGATGATTTGTTTCTCTATCTCATTAAAAAATTCTGGTGGAATTTGGATCGGGATAGCATTGTATCTGAAGATTGCTTTGCGTAGAATTGACATTTTCACTATGTTGAGTCTACCTATCCATGACCAAGGTATATTTTTCCACTTATGCTGGTTTCTTTTAGATTCTTGAAGTAGTGTCTTCTAGTTTTCTCTGTATGGATCTTCTACGTCTCCGGTTAGATTTATTCCTAAGTATTTTATCTTCTTGGAGGCTATTATAAATGGTATTGATTTGGTAATTACCTCTTCGCTGTTCTTTTTGTTGGTGTAAAGGAATCCAACTGATTTTTGTATGTTTATCTTTTATCTGGAAAGTTTGCTGAACTCTTCTATTAGTTCCAGTAGTTTTCTTGTAAATTCTTTGGGGTTTTCTGTGTATAAGATCATATCATCTGCAAATAGAGATACCTTGACTTCTTCCCTACCAATTTGGATGCCCTTTATTTCTTTTTCTAGCCTAATTTCTCTGGCTAGGACCTCCAGCAAAGTGTTGAATAAGAGTGGTGATAGAGGGCATCCTTATCTGGTTCCTTTTCTCAAGGGGAATGCTTTCAAAGTTTCTCCATTTAAGATGATGTTGGCTGTTGGCTTTGTATAAATACCCTTAATTATATTGAGGAATTTCCCTTCTTTTCCTATTTTGTTGAGAGTTTTTATTATGAATGGGTGTCGAACTTTGTCGAATGTCTTTTCTGCATTGATTGATCAGATCATGTGGTTCTTGTCTTTTGTTTTATTAATGTGAAGGATTAGACTGATTGTTTTTCTAATGTTGAACCATCCCTGCATACCTGGTATAAATCAAACTTGGTTATGGTGAATTATTTTTTTTATATGTTGCTGAATTCTATTGGCTAGAATTTTGTTGAGGATTTTTGCGTCAATGTTCATTAGGGATGTTGGTGTGTAATTTTCTTTTTTTGTGGTATCTCTACCTGGTTTTGGTATCAGGGTTATGCTGGCTTCATAGAATGAGTTTGGGAGTATTCCATCGTTTTCTATGCTCTGAAATACCTTTAGTGTAAGTGGTGTTATCTCTTCTCTGAAAGTTTCGTAGAATTCTCCAGTGATGTTATCCGGGCCAGGGCTTTTACTTGCTGGGAGTTTTTTAATAACATTTTGAATCTCTTCTTTTGTTATGGGTTTATTTAGTTGTTCTACCTCTGTTTGTGTTAATTTAGGTAGGTAG
>NW_004443987.1:2575123-2577563 GCF_000243295.1 Trichechus manatus latirostris
TTCTTCTTTTTGGATGTGTGCATCTATTGCTGTAAACTGACCTCTGAGCACTGCTTTTGCTGTGTCCCAAAGGTTCTGGTAGGATGTGTTTTCATTCTCGTTTGATTCTATGAATTTCTTTATTCCATCCAAAATTTCTTCTATAACCCAGTAGTTTTTGAGCAAGGCGTTGTTCAGTTTCCATGTGTTTGATTTTTTTTCCTTGATTTTTGTGTTACTGGTTTCCACTTTCATGGCATTATGATCTGAAAAGATGCTTTGTAATATTTCAATGTTTTGGATTTTGTTAAGTCTTGCTTTATGGCCTCATATGTGGTATATTCTGGAGAATGTTCCATGTGCGTTGAAAAAGAAAGTAAACTTGGCTGCTGTTGGGTGCAGTGTTCGGTATATGTCTATGAGATCAAGTTGGTTGATTGTGACATTTAGCTCTTCTGTGTCTTTGTTGAGGTTCTCTCTGGATGTTCTGTCCTTCACTGAAAGTGGTGTGTTGAAGTCTCCTACTACTATTGTGGAGCAGTCTATCTTTCTTTTCAGTGCTGTTAGAGTTTGTTTTATGTATTTTGAAGCCCTGTCGTTGGGTGCATATTTATTATAGTTATGTCCCCCTGGTGTATTGACCCTTAATCATTATATAGTGCCGTTCCTTATCCTTTGTGGTGGATTTTACTTTAAAGTCTATTTTGTCAGAGATTAATATTGCCACCCCTACTCTTTTTTGAGTGTTGTTTGCTTGATATATTTTTTTCCATCCTTTGAGTTTTAGCCTGCTTGTGTCTTTAAGTCTATGGTGCATCTCTTGTAGGCAACATATAGACGGATCATGGTTTTTTATCCAATCTGCCACTCTCTGTCTCTTTATTGGTGCATTAAGTCCGTTTCATTCAGTGTAATTATTGAGAGGTATGAGTTTAGTGCTGTCATCCTGATGTCTCTTTTTGTGCGTTGTTCACAGTTTCTTTGTTCCCCTTAATTTTGTGTAATGAGTCTTTTTTCTTTAAATATTTTTTTCATCTTTTTCATTGTTGTAGATATTGTGTTTTCTGGGTCTTTATGTTTTTCTACTTTTTAATTTTGATTTGTAGGATTGGTAGATTCCTTTGTGGTTACCTTAATATTTATCCCTATTTTTCTACATTTATACCAGTCTTTTATTACTTTATATCACCTTGACTTCCCCTCCATATGAAAAATCAATGTTTGCATTTTTAAGTCCCTCTTTTTTGTTTTAATGTTGTCCTTTTTTACATATTGATATCTCTGTTTCCCTATTTTCAATATTTTAGCTTGATGTATTTTCAACTTCCCTATCTGAGTCAATATCTGGTTGCTCTGTCCTGGGTTCTAGTCTTGTGTTGTTATGTGATGTTATTGATTATCTAACCATAGGACTCCCTTTAGTATTTGTCATGGATTGAATTATGTTTCCCCCAAAATATGTGTATCAATTTGGCTGGGCCATGATTCCTGGTATTGTGTGGTTTTCCTATATGTTGTAAATACTTCCTCTATGATGTTAATGAGGGAGGATAAGCGGCAGTTGTGTTAGTAAGGCAGGACTCAGTCTACAAGATTGGGTTGTATCCTGAGGCAGTGTCTTGAGATATAAAAGACAGATATGATCAGTGAGACAGGGGGACCTCAGACCATCAAGAAAGCAGTGCCGAGACCAGAGCGCATCCTTTGGACCAGGGTCCCTGCACCGAGAAGCTCCTAGTCTGGGGAAACACCAAAGAGAAGAAGGCCAATGGAGAGAAAAAGCCTTCCCCTGGAGCTGATGCCATGAATTTGGATTTTTAGCCTACTTTAACTGTGAGGAAATAAATTTCTCTTTGTTAAAGCCATCTTCTTGTGGTATTTCTGTTGTAGCAGCACTGGATGACTAAGACAGAATTTGGTACTGAGAGAGTGGGGTGCTGCTCTAACAGATACCTAAAATGTGGAAGAAGTTTTAAAACTGTGGATGGATAGACGTGTGGCGTGACAGATGACCAGCAGCAGCAGAGAACCTACAGCAGCAGAGAAGCGGCAGCAGCAGAGAACCAACAGCAGCAGAACCAGGAGACCAGTGCCAGACGGCACTGGAGCCGACCCACGGAGTAAGAGATCTGAGTGCCTGTGTGCGGGAGGATTCCTGGTGGAGTGGGGTGCCTCTGGGCACTCATCGGTGGAGCTAGGCTTGCCAACCCATGGAGCAAGGGAGCTGAGTGCCTGTGTGCAGGAGGCTTCCTGGCAGAGTGGGGTGCCTCCGAGCACTTACCAGTGGAGCTACAGAGCTTTGGAACACTTGCCCCAGCAGGGCAGATGCAGGCATGAGGCCCAAGGGCCAAGAGGCCACAAGAAACAGAGACAGAAGCTGAAGAGACAAGGGACACAAGAAGTTGAGCTGCCTCAGTCTCTAAAGGTATGGCCATGACCTCAGGGGTTTCAAAGGGTGGAG
>NW_004443987.1:2579163-2597140 GCF_000243295.1 Trichechus manatus latirostris
TTGTCTAATTCTGAAATTTTATTGTTAATCTTCTGGATTTCTGATTGCTGTCTCTCTATGGATTCTTGCAGCCTATTAAATGTGTCATGTTCTTGAATAACTTTTTTAAGTTCTGCTACTACTTTGTCTTTATGTTCTTTGGCAGTTTCTACATTTTAAGGAATTTCCTTTCTAATTTCTAGAACAGTTCTGTATATTAATCTTTTGTATTCTGCCTCTGGTAATTCCAAGAAATTCTCTTCCTCCAGAGTATTTATTGATTCTTTATTTTGGAAGCTTGCGGAAGCCATCATGGACTGCCTCTTTATGTGATTTAATATTGACTGTTGTCTCTGAGCCATCAATAAGTTATTATAATTTTATTTTATATTTGTTTAGTGAGTCCTAGCTTCTTGTTTTGTTTTGATATCCTCCAATAGGCTGCTCGTGTGTGCTAGTTTGATTATTGGTGCCTTTGAAGCTCTAACGTCCTGTCACCAGGTAGTTAGTTCTGTAACTAAGTATGTGCACACAGGAGTCCATTAAATTTTCCTATATGCGTTCAGCTCAGGTGTCCAGGCAGTCAGTCACCAAGTGTGTGGTGCGGGCTCTCACCTACTGTCTTAGAGAGGAATGGGTGATTGGTGTAGGCACCGGTATCTGGCTACAGTAGGGGGTCACACACTGAGCCAAGCAGGGGGCTGATGGTTGCCCCTGAAAGTCTGAAAGGAAAGCTTGTCCCTATTCCCTAGGGCGAGTAAGTAGGTGAGTTTTGCAGCCGGACTATGAGCACCCCACTCTGTTGGCTGTAAAGACTCGAGGGCACCACTTTTTCTTGGACTCTTGTAGCAGATGACTAGGAGGTTTAGGTGATGCCACCAGTCCTCAAGTCCCTGGTGCGGATCGGTAAATGTGCCTGCTTAAGGGGTAGGGCTGTGTCGAGGGTCACAAATCTGCCACTTCACAGCTGAAACAGTTGAAGTTAGACTTCAGATGTTTACCCTGTTTTGCTGTGGTAGTGAGGGCTAACGCTGTTGAGATGGATCCCCACAAGTCTATAGAGGGGTGTAAGGTGCTCAAAGTCTGTGGACCCCTTATGCCTGTGACTAGCAGAGGAGCTGTGCCAACCCTGAGTTCCTGGCTTAGGGGAGCCAGTAGCTCATTTGTTCCCTCTCCAAGGCCAGAAGAATGGTCAGGGTGCCTTTTGGGATCTACTTCTGGCCTAGGGGACTCAGACTTCTGAAGCCCAGTCTGGTGCAGCTGGGAAGGGAGGAGGTAAAATGGAGAGAGGTTTTTCCCAAATGGGCTTTTTTTTTTAAATTCCCGTGAAAGGCCGCTTGCATGTTGTCTCAGTCATCTAGTGCTGCTCTAACAGGAATACCACAAGTGGATGGTTTTAACAGAGAGAAATTTATTGTCTTCACAGTCCATTAGGCTACAAGTCCAAATTCAGGGCATCAGCTCCAGGAAAAGGCTCTCTCTCTCTCTCTGTTGGCTCTGGAGAAAGGTCCTTGTGATGCCTCAGTCTTTCGTTGGTCTGGGAGCATCTCAGCACAGGAACCTCAGGTCCAAAGGACGCGCTCTGCTCCCAGCACTGCTTTCTTGGTGGTGTGAGGGTCCCATGTGTCTCTGCTGTCTTCTGTCTTTTATATCTCAAAAGAGATTGCATTAAGACACTAATCTTGTCAACCTCATCAGTATAACCTCATCACAGTGATAGAATTTATAACACACGAGGAGATCACATATAATCTCATCATAGTGGTAGAGTTTACAACACATAAGGAAATCACATCAGATAACACAATCATACAATACTGGGAATCATGACCTAGCCAAGCTGCTACCCACATTTTTGGGGGACACAATTCAATCTATGACACATGTACTTACCTTTAGCCGCTTGGGTGCTGCTTTTCACTGGTTCAGCATGTCCAAGCAGAATCTCTGCAGCCGGACTACTCTCGATGTGGAAACTGCCTCCCAAGCACCCACTCGCAGGTGTTTGCCTGCTTCACTGAGTACCTCGGAGCCAGTCAGGGCTGAAGAACTGTCTCCCTCTCCCCCTCCACTTAGTCTGATTCCTCAACTTTTTGCCTTGTTCAGGACTCCTAGATATTCATATACAATCAAATCACTTGTTTTTCCCAGGTCTTTGTTGTAAGAGGGATATAGGAAGCCATCTGACTTCTCCGCCGTCTTGGCCCCGCCTCCTATGAGTGTATTTTTATGAAGAGTTCTTTCATTAAGTCCTGCAAAGTGACTGTGACCCCCAAAATGTTAAGGTTAACTTCTCAAAGTATTGCACCAATGTCTTCTAGCTTATGTTCTAGAGAAGAATGTTCTTCACATTGCTGGTTTGATATTCTCCTGTGTAGTCTGTTCTTATTGCATCCATGTATTTGCTATATTATTATTAAATTTTCTGTAATAATTTGTGTTTCTTTGTAATAGTTTTCTAATTTTAGTCAGCTTTCTTTGCCTTCCTACTTTCATTTTGGTCTGTTCTCTTCTTATGGCTCTGTCCTATTGTATACCTATGATGATATCAAGCACATATATTCTAAAACTTTCATGTGCTTCCTATCACAAAATTTTTAAGAGGTAAGTTCTTTTTCTGAGTCATTATGGGAATGTTTCCTTTCCCTCTTGCTTGAAGATCTTTTCTGAAGCTTCTTATCAGTTTTAATAATTCATCCCTAACTCAGTAGATATGTGCCTATGCATGATATTTTCCAGAAGACAGGAGGACTTTAACTTCCCTCTCTGCCCATTTAGGTACTGACATCTTTATTCTTTCAAAGCTAGACCTGAAGTTAAGTTCACCAAGACCCCGGTTCAATTACAGAGTGTTTATTTATTGAGGTTCTATTAAAATGAATTTGGATGATATCGAATTACAGCTCTCATTGTATTTTACTAAACATGGGAATTAGATGCAATTTTAAATTTTTCTTTAAACAATGAGTGTGGAAATCTACATCCACAATACACACGTCTCCCATTGCTCTTCCAATCTTAATATGTATTTACAATATTCTCCCTAAGACTTTGGCATCCCAGGACACCACATGCCTTCCTTCATCTCTTCTATGCTTTCTGCCATGTAACATTCTGGTAGACACAGGTTCTCTATGGAGATGAAAAACAACAGTGTAGGGTACAACAGGGCTCTAGCCCTGGTTGGCATAAAGTATATTTACTATGCATTTGGAAGATAGTCACTTGCCTTTCTCCTCATTGATGTGCTTCTGTTCTGCCCCAGAGTTAGGTGATAATAGTAAAGATTAATCAAAAGTTTTTTCTCCCATTGTAAGTGTGTGTGTTTTTGTGCGTATGTGTATGTGTATGATCTCTACTGTTCTTTTTTAGAGGTTTGAGAGTGAGGGTTTTTTTTAGTCCATTCCTAGCAATGATACAGTTAATGGAAATTATATTCAGACTGTGATCAATGATATTCTCTTATTTCTCTTTATCATTTGGTTTTCTTTTGTCTATCTGTGTGAGGGATATTTTGATGGTATAACTAGGCACAACTAGTTTGTTACCATGATAACGTTAAAGTTTCTTCCTGATATGTACTTAGTTATCATTCCATTTCTGTTATATTTAATTTTTCTTTGTCATTTTTTAAAAATTGTATTTATTTCACTGCTGTTGAGAATATACACAGCAGAGTAAACACCAATTCAACAGTTTCTACATGTACAGTTGCGTGACATAGATTACATTCTTCAAGTTGAGCAACCATCCTTACCCTCCTTTTCTGAGTTGTTCCTCCAGCATTAACATAAACTCACTGCCCCCTAAGTTTCTTATCTAACCTTTCAAGTCACTGTTGTCAATTTGATCACATAGAGATAGATCTTGAAAGAGCACAAAGATCAAGGCAGACATTCTTTACTGGTTAAGCTACACTATCATTTGGTTGTAAGAACACTTCAGGGAACATTTTCGGCTCAGGGTTTAAAGATTATCTCAGGGCAATAATTTCAGAGGTTAATCCAGACTACTTGGCTCCAGAAAGTTTGGAGTCCATGAGATTTGAAATTCTGCGCTGCATTTCCCCCCTTTTGATCAGGATTCTTCTATGGAATCTTTGATCAAAATACTCAATAACGGTAGCTGGGCACCATCAGTTCTTTGGGTCTTATGGCAAAGGAGGCAGTTGTTCATGGAGGCAATTAGCCACACATTCCATATCATCCTCCTATTCCTGACTCTCTTTCTTCCTCTGTTGCTCCAGGCCAAGAGAGACCAATTGTTGTGCCTTGGATGGCCGCTTGCAACCTCTTAAGACCCTAGCTACTATGCAACAAACTAGGAGGAAGAATAGAAGCACTAAATGTGTTATTAGGCTAATTAACTGGGATGTCTTGTGAAACCATGACCTTAAACCTCAAAACCAAGGAGTCAAATCCCATGAGGTTATACATAAGCAGCCTCAGCAGCTACTCTTTTTTCTTATCATTGTTGTAAATATATCTATTACACGTTTGCCAAATCAACTTTTTACAGGTGTACATCTTATTAACAGTAATTGCAATAATAGGCTGTGCAACCCTACCCTTAATCAATGTGATTTTTCCATCACCTTTAAACTCTTCTTTACCCCACCTTCCTGCTCCTGGTAATCATTAATAAACTTTGATCCCTATACATCTGTCTTTTCTTGTCTTTTTGTATAAATGAGGTTATACAATAATTGTCCTTTTGTTATTGACTTATTTCACTCAGCATAATATTTTCAAGTTACATCCATATTGTAGCATGTAGTAAGACTTCATTTCTCCTACTGGTTAAGTATTATTTCATTTTATGCATGTACCACATTTTGCTTATAGATTCATCTTTTGATGGGCATTTAAGTTGTTTCCACCTTTTAGCTATTTTCAATAGGGCTACAATGAACATTGGCATACAAGTCTCTGTTTCAGTTTCTACTTTCAGGTATGTTGGGTATATACCCAGGGGTGGAAGTGCTAGGTCAGATAGTAGTTCTAATTTTAGTTTTTTGAGGAACCAACAGTTTTCCAAAGTTGCTGTACCATTTTGCATTCCCACCAGCAATGGACAAGTGTTCCAGTTTCCTCACATCCTTGCCAACATTTGTTATTTTCTGTTTTTTTTTTTTAAATCTTATCTATCCCTTTGGGAGTAAAATGGTATCTCACTGTGATTTTGATTTGCATCTCTGGCTAATGACGTTGAGAATCTTTTCATGTGTTTGATGGTCATTTGAGCATCTTCTTTGGTGAAATTTCTATTCAAGTCTTTTGCCCATTTTTTGATAGGGTTATTTGTCTTTTTGTTGTTAAGCTGTCAAAGTTTTATATATATTTTTGTTATTAGAATCTTAGCAGATATATGGTTTATGCAAATATTCTCCCAGTCAGTAGATTGCCTTTTCACTTTTTTGATAAACTCATTTAATGAACAAAAAAGTTCTAATTTTTATGAAGTCCCATTTATTTATTTTGTCTTTTGCTGTATGTGCTTTTATTCTTAGATAACCCTTTGTTAAAAGCTCCTGCACTTTCTTCTAAGAATTTTATGGTTTTAGTTTGCACATTTAGATCCTTAACACATTTTGAATTTTTTTTTTTCTATGATGTGAGGTATGGATCCTGTTTTATTTTTCTGCATGTGCAAATCCAATTTTCCCACACCATTTATTGAAGTGACTCTTCTTTCTCTATCAAATAAATGGACTTAGCACCCCTGTCAAAATCATTTTACCATAGATATGTGGGTTTATTTCTGGATTCTCAATTCTATTCCATTGGTCTAGTGTCTATTGTTATACTAGTACTAGGCTGTTGTGATTACTGTAGCTGTAGAGTATGCTTTAAAAATCAGGAAGTGACTCCTCCTACTTTGTTCTTCTCCTTCAAAAATGCTTTAGCTAGGAGGCAGAGCCAACATGGCACTATATAGAAGCATCGTACTATCCCTCTAGAGAAAAGACTCAAAAAACTAAGTAAAACAGATACAAATGTCAGTCCTGGAACCTAAGCATCAAATGAAGGGATAAAAATTTCAATCAAGCACTAAATGGAATAGAAATTGACAGAGAATAGAGGACCAGGAGAGCTATGGAGTTGAGGTCCCCTACTAGGTAACGTGGCATGGATTCACCATTTTTGACCTCAGCCACCAGGAATGGTGGACAGGGAGTACTCGTGGAGCCTGCAATGGGAGACAGAGAACCCAGTAACCAGGGATACATGGTTTCCAACCCGCCAACTTTCTTCCCTCTACACATCCTCTGCCAATTTCCAATGTGCCACGGTCACGTGGCTGAAGGCACCAGCTCATTGCCACCCAGGTTCGCCTTGCCCCCACCAGCCAGCTCCTTCAGCGCCATTTTTTTTTGTTATTATAATTTTGGCTCTTTTTCTTCTCTCTCTCACCCTTCCTTCCTATCCTTTCTCCTGCCCAGCTAGCCTAGTGTGCCATCCCCACCCATTCTTGATGGGCTGTGCCACACTGCTCAGCTAGAGAGACATCAACACATGGCCTGCCCGGGTCCATGCCACCCCACCAGTAGGTTCCCTCAGCGTCATTTTTTTCCCATTACTTATCTCTCTCTCCCTTCTTTCCTTTCCTTTCTTCCGACGACCTAGTCCCGTGTGCCATCCCCACCCCTTCCTGACTGGCTGTGCCACACTGCTCAGACCGACTAGAGAGCCACTGGCATGCAGCCTCCATGGGTCTGCGCCACCCCACCGACAGGCTCCCTCAGTGCCATTATTTATGCTTTTGTTTCTTTGTTTTTGCTTTTTTTCCTTTCTTTTGTTGTTGTTTTTTATCTCTCTCTCCTTTTCTTCATTTCCTTTCTCCCACCCACCTAACCCCATGTGCCACCCCCCATTCTTGACAGGCTGTGTGCTGTATCGCTTGGCTAGAGAGCCACTGGCACACAGCCTCACCATGTCTGCCCTGCTCCAACCGATGAAGCCTACTGCACCACCATTTTATTTCCTTTTTTTTGCTTCTGTTTCTCTCTCATCTTTCTCTCACCCACTTAACTCCACACATCACATCTCTCTTCCCTTCTGCCTATCTGCACCATGCACCAAGGGTCAAGCCCCTGAGTGGCACTGGTGTGGACCACCAGAACCCATCCTGCACTGCCCCCCAGCCCTGCCTTTTTGGCCCCAGTATGTGCCTCAAATGACCCATCATTGCCTCCCCCTGCTGGACCTGTCCTGCTGCACCATAGCTGAGCGACCTATCCTGCCCACCTGGACAAGGTGGTGAGAAGTATCGTGCCCAAATATGAGCAAGTGACAAAGCACACTCATCCCACCTGCCAAGATATAACCAAATAAAACAAAAAAGCAGGATGAAACAAATAAATCTACACTCAATAAATGAAGAAAATAATTCCTGAATGTCCCCAAAACGGTAGACAATATAAAAACATATATAAAAAAGGACAAAATGACTCCAGAAAGTGACCAAAATAAAACATTAGATGACCTTCTGGTAGAAAAAAAGGCACTGGAACTACCTGATGGGGAATTCAAAATTCTAATATTCAGGGCTATCTAAGAGAGGAAGGAAAAGGCAGACAAAAAAGAAAAACAAAATCTCAGTAAACACAAGATCTACACAAACGAAAGAAATGAAAAAAAAAATCCACAAACAAAAGGAATTAAGCACAGGAGAGTAAGAGGAACAAAGAAAACATCAGCACCACAAAAAAATCACTACAAAATGACAGCAACACATGACAGCAATAAACTCACTCCTATCAATAATCACACTGAATGTAAATGGCTTAAATACACCCATAAAGAGACAGAGAGTGACAGAAAGGAAAAAAAAAACAAAACAAAACAGGACCCATCAAGATGCTGTCTACAAGAGATACATCTTAAAAACAAAGACTAAATATATTAAAAATCAAAGGGTGGAAAAAATATATCAAGCAAACAGCAACCAAAAAAGAGCAAGAGTGGCAATACTAATCTCAGATAAAATAGCCTTTAAAATAAAATCCACCACAAAAGACAAGGAAGGACATTATATAACGATTCAAGGGACAATCCATCATGAGGACATAACCATAATAAATATGTATGCACCTAATGACAAGGCTCCAAAATACATAAAACAAACTCTAACAGCACTGAAAAGAGAAACTGATACATCCACAATAATAGTAGGAGACTTCAACACACCACTCTCAGTAAAGGGCAGAACATCTAGAAAGAAGCTCTACAAAGATAGGGAAAATCTGAAGGCCACAATCAACTAACTTGACCTCATAGATATATATAGAACATTCAACCCAACAGTAGCAAATTACACATTATTTTACAACACACATGGAACGTTCTCCAGAACAGACCACGTCATAGGCCACAAAGCAACCCCAACAAAATCCAAAACACTGAGATAATAAAAAGCATCTTCTCTGATTACAATGCCATAAAAATAGAAATTAATAACAGAAAGAGCAGGGAAAAATATCAAATACACGGAATATGAATAACACCTTGCTTAAAAACCACTGGGTAATAGAAGAAATAAAAGATGGAAAAAAAAAATCCTAGAATCAAGCAAGAATGAAAACACATCATACCAAAACTTTTGGGGCACAGCAAAGGCAGTGCTCAGAAGTCAGTTTATGGCAATAGATGCATACATCATAAAAGAAGAAAGGGACAAAGTCAAAAAATTAACTATACATCTCAAATAGCGAGAACAGCAAAAGAAGCTGTCTTAGTTATGCACAAGTGGATGGCTTTAACAAAGAGAAATTTATTTTCTCACAGTCGAGTAGGCTAGAAGTCCAAATTCAGGGCATCAGTTCCAGGGGAAGGTATTCTCTCTCTAATGATTCTGGAGGAAGGTCTTTGCCATTAATATTCCCCTGGACTAGGAGCTTCTCAGTGCAAGGACCCTGGGTCCAAAGGAAGCGCTTTTCTCCTGGCACTACTTCCTTAGTGGTATGAAGTCTCCCTGTCTCTCTGCTTGCTTCTCTCTTTTATATCTCAAAAGAGACTGACTTAAGACACAATCTAATCTTGCAGATTGAATCCTGATTTATTAACATAACTACCTCTAATTCTGCCTCATTAGCATCATAGCAGTAGGATTTACAATACGTAGGAAAATCACATCAGATGTCAAAATGGTGGACAATCACACAATACTGGGAATCATGGCCTAGTCAAATTGACACATATTTTGGGGGAAAACAATTCAATCCAAGACAGAAGCCCACAGCTACCAGAAGAAAAGAAATCATAAAGAGCAGAGCAGAAATAAATGAAATAGAGAATAGAAAAATAATATAAAGAATCAACAAAACCAAAAGTTAGTTCTTTGAAAGGATCAACAAAATTGTCAAACTACTGGACAAATTGACAAAAGAAAAACAGGAGAGGAAGCAAATAACCCAAATAAGAAATGAAATGGGGGACATTACAACAGGCCCAAATAAAATAAAGAGGATTATAACAGAATACTATGAAAAACTGTACTCCAACACATTTGAAAACCTACAGGAAATGGTCAAATTTCTAGAAACACACTATTTACCTAAACTAACACAAATAGACGTCGAAAATCTGAACAGACTCATAATAGGAGAAGAGATTGAAAAGGTAATAAAAAAAACCTCCCAACAAAAAAAAGCACTGTCCCAGATGGCTTCACTGGAGAAGTCTATGAAACGTTCAGAGAAGACCTTGCAACAGTTCTACTCAAACTATATCAGAACATAGAAAAGGAAAGTACACTTCCAAATTCATTCTATGAAGTCACCATAACCCTGATACTAAAATCAGGCCAAGACACCAAAAGAAAAGAAAATTACAGACCAATATCTCTCATGAATATAGATGCAAAAATTCTCAATAAAATTCTAGCCAATAGAATTCAGCATCATATAAAAAAAAATACACCCCAACCAAGTGAGATTCATACCAGGTATGCAAGGATGGTTAACAATAGAAAATCAATCAATGTAATCCGCCACATAAATAAAACAAAACAAAATAATCACATGATCATCTCAATTGATGCAGAAAGGCATTCAACAAAGTCCAACACCCATTCCTGATAAAAACTCTCAATAAAATAAATATAGAAGGGAAATTCCTCAACATAATAAAGGGCATCTACATAAAAGCAACAGCCAACATCATTCTTTTTTTTTTAAATTTTTTTATTGTACTTTAGATGAAGGTTTACAGAACAAATAGTTTCTCATTAAACGGTCAGTACACATATTGTTTTATGACGTTGGTTAACAACCCCATGACTTGTCAACACTCTCCTTTCTCAACCTTGGAAGATCTTTTTTTTTTTTTTGGTGAAAATATACATAGCCAAAGATACACCATTTCAAAAATCTCTACATGTACAATTCAGTGACATCGATTACATTATTCCAGTTGTGCTGCTATTCTCACTATCCTTTACCAAACTATTCCATCACCATTATCTTCAACTTATTGTCCCCTCGGCTTCCCATCAAACCTTTTGAGTTGCTGTTGTCAATTTGCTCTCACATGATAATTCTTTTTTTTTTAATGTAATTTAGACGAAGGTTTACAGAACAAATAGTTTCTCTTTAAACAATACACATATTGCCTACGACAATGGTTAACAACCTCTTGACATGTCAACACTGACATTTCTCAACCTCATTTTCCCTATCACCAGTTTTCCTGGCCCTTCCTGCCTTCTAGTCCTTGTCCCTGGACTGCTGTGCCTCACTAGTCCTGTTTTGTTTTATAGGGCTGTCCAATCCCCAGCTGAACGGTGACCCTCCGGAGTGACTTCACCACTAAGCTAAAAGGGTGTCCGGGGGCCATACTGTGGGGGTTTCTCCAGTCTGTCAGGCCAGTAAATCTGCTCTTTTTGTGTGTGTTAGAATTTTATTCTACATCCTTCTCCAGCTCTGTCCAGGACCCTCTGTTGTGATCCCTGTCAGAGCAGTCAGTGGTGGTAGCCTGGCACCACCCTGTTGTACTGGACTCAGTCTGGTGGAGGCCGTGGCAGTTGTGGTCCATTAGTCTTTTGGATTAATCTTTCCCTTTTATCTTGTTTTTTTCATTCTCCCTTGCTCCTGAAGGGGTGAGACCACTGGAGTATCTTAGATGGCTGCTCACAGGCTTTTAAGACCCCAGACGCTACTCACCAACGCAGAATGCAGAACATTGTCTTTATAAACTAAGTTAAGCCAACTGAGCTAGATGTTCCCTGAGACCATGGTCCCAACAGCCCTCCACCCAGCAATTCATTCCCTCAGGGAGTTTGTATGTGTCTATGGAGCTTGCATGATATTTCCTTTTACAAGTTGTGCTGGCTTCCCCAGTATTGTGTACTGTCTTACCCTTCACCAAAGTTAGCCAACATCATTCTTAATGGAGAGAGGCTGAAAACATTCTCTTTTAGGACAGGAACAAGACAAGGATGCCCTTTATCACCACTCCTATTTAACATTGTGCTGGAAGTGCTAGAGCGATAAGGAAGGAAAAAAAAAAATAAAGGGCATCCAAGTTGGTAAGGAAGAAGTGAAACTGTCCCTATTGTGGATGATATGATACTATATGCAGAGAACCCAAAAGATTCCACAAGCAAACTACTGAAACTAATAGAAAGATTAAGCAGAGTATCAGGATACAAGACAAAAAAACAAAAATTAGTTGGATTCCTATATGCCAATAAAGAGAACTATGAAAAGGAAATCAGGAAAGCAATACCATTTATAAAAGCTCCTAAAAAAATAAAATACTTAAGAATAAATCTAACCAGGGACGTAAAAGACCTATTCAAAGAAAACACTACTGCAAGAAAACAAACAAGACCTACACAAATGGAAAAACATACCATGCTCATTGGTAGGTAGACTCAACATTGTGAAAATGTCAATTCTACCCAAAGCAATATACAAATACAATGTAATCCCTATCCAAGTACCAACAACATTCTTTAATGAGATGGAAAAACTAATCATTAACTTTATATGGAAAGGAAAGAGGCCCCGGTTAAGTAAAGCATTATTGAAGAAGAATAAGAAAGTAGGAAGACTTGAAATACCTGAGCTCAGAACCTACTATACAGCTATGGTGGTGAAAATACCCTGCTTCTGGTACAATGATGGATACATTGACCAATGGAACAGAATTGAGAACTCAGATGTAAATTCATTCACTTAGGGTCACCTGATCTTCCACAAGGGCCCAAAGTCCATCACATGTGGAAAATACGGTCTTTTCAACAAACGGTGGTGGGAAAACTGGATGTTCATCTGCAAAAAAAATGAACCAGGACCCATATCTCACACCATACAAAAAACTAATTCAAAATGGATAAAAGACTTACATATAAAACCAAAAATTATAAAGATCATAGAATAAATATTAGGGTCAACGCTACAGGCCCCAATACACTGCATAAATACGATACAAACCATTACTAAAAATACACTAACACCAAAAGATAAACTAGATAAGTGGAATCTTCTAAAAATTAAACACTTCTGTTCAACAAAAGACTTCACCAAAAGAGTAAAAAGAGAGCCTACAGACTGGGAAAAAAAATTGTCTTTGACAAATCCAACAAAGGCCTAATTTTTAAAGTCCATAGGAAAATCCAACACCTCTATAACAAGAATTCAAATAATCCATTTAAAAATTGGGTAAAGGATACGAACAGACACTTCACCAAAAAAGACATTCAGGAGGTTAACAGACACATGAGAAAATGTTCACGATCACTAGCCATTAAAGAAACGCAAATCAAAACTACAATGAAATACCATCTCACCCCAACATTACTGGCACGAATCAACAAAAACAAACAAATGTTGGAAAGGCTGCGGGGAGATTGGAACTCTTATGCACTGCAGGTGAGAAAGCAAAATGGTAAAACCATTTTGGAAAACGATATGGAACTTCCTTAAAAAGCTAGAAATAGAAATATCGTACAATCCCGCTATCCCACTCCCAGGAATATATCCTAGAGAAATAAGAACCATCACAAGAAGAGACATATGCACACCCATATTCACTGCAGCATTATTCAAGCTAGCAAAAAGATGGAAACAACCAAAATGCCCATCAATAGATGAATGGATATACAAACTATGGTACATACACAGAATAGAATACTATGCAACAATAAAGGACAATGATTAATTCACAAAACATCTCACAACATGGATGAATCTGGATGGAATTATGCTGAGTGAAATAAGTCAATCACAAAAGGACAAATACTGTATGAGACCACTATGTAGCAGAGTCAAGTTTCAAAATCTTGTTGTCTGGCTATTGAATCTATGCTCTTAATCACTACATTTATACAGAGTCTCCTTACATTCTTTTGTCCCCCAGACCTCTATAAGGAACAATCCTAAACTTATAAAATAGTTAATCATGTATAATATGATTTCAGACTAATATTTTTCCTCTGATGATTCATACAAATACCTTCATTAAATGTGATAGTATATATATATATATATATATATATATATATATATATATATATATATATATATATATATATATGCTTGGTGTTAAGGGGACAGAACAGGTCTGATATTGGTTGGGCCTAAATAAATAATAATACCACGTTTATTCCTGGAAGCCTGTGGTATTTGAAGGAAATAGGTCAGTTAAAATTATGTCAGGCACTATGCTAGACACTGGAGATACATGGTAAATCAAAGTGATTTGTTCACTGATATTATTGAGGTTATAGTGTAGTGGGAGAAGTAGACACTAACCAAATTATTTTGCACATTTCATAGTGAGTCTAAGGGCACACAGTTCTTAAAAAAGAAGTATTGAGTCTAATAGGAGCATATAAAAAGGAGGACTATCCAGTCTGGGAGCCCTGGTGGCAAACTGGTTAACAGCTATGGCTGCTAGCCAAAAGGTTGCCATTTTGAATCTACCAGATGCTCCTTGGAAACCTTATGGGAAAGTTCTTCTTTGTCCTACAGAGTAGCTAGGAGTCAAAATCAACTTGACGACAATGGTTTTTTTTTAATCTAGTCTGGGGGCACAGGAAGATTTCCTTTAAGAAATGATATCGGAGGCAGGGCCAAGATGGCAAGGTAGTCAGATGCTTCTGGTGGACCCACTTACAACAAAGACCCAAAACAATGGGTGAATCAATTATATATGGCAATCTGGGAGCCCTGAACATCAAAGGCAGAGTTGAGGAACTGGACTGAGTGGCAGGGGGAGGGAGAGAAGGTTCGGAAGCAGCGAGGAGTTGCCAGTCCTGACATGGTGAGAGCCTGAGCCCTTCAGGCCTCATCAGCTCAGGGGTGAGTGGTGAGGCAGGCAAGCAGCAGTCCTCAGGAGGCATGTTTTCTGCACAGAAGAGACCCAGCGCCAGAGAGTCGACACAGCCACCCAGAACTAGAGAGAAGCAGCCCTCAATCAGCGAAAGATAAGTAATTGCATATGGCCTACTGCGCAGATCAAAAACAACCCCCTCAGGGAAAAAAGTCTCTCTCATTTACTTCCCTGCTCCCTGCTCTACACTGGGTCCCGGGCTGCCTTCAGCAATTGCTGAGTCCCCTGGGCAGGAAGTAGGATCCGTCACATGTCTGGAGTGATTCTCCCTGCCTTGGAAAGTAAATAAATTAACAAACAAGGGAAAAAATAACCTGCCAGCTCCCCAAAGCCAAAAACCCAGGGTAGGCACAGCTCCTTTGCCTAGGCACAGGAATAAGAGATCCACAGACATTGTGCCTTTCCCCTGCATAGACTTGGGTGGGCCCATTTCAGCAGAGTAGGCCCTCATTACCACAGTACAACAGGGTATATACTGGAAGTCTAACTTCAACTGTTTCAGCTGTGAAGTGGCAGGTTTTTGACATTTGACACTGCTCTGCCCAGTAAGCACAGTCTTCACCTACCCACATCAGGGGCCTGAGGACTGGTGGCTCCACCCATGCCACCTAGCCACCTACAATAGGGGCCCATGAAAAAGAGGTGCCCCCCAGTTTTACAACCAATAGCATTAGGTGCTCATAGTCTGGCTGTAAAACCCACCCACCTATGTGCTCTAGGGAACAGGGACACACCTTCCTCCTGGATATGGGGGCGGACATAAGCCCCCTGCCTTGCTCAGAGTGTGTCTGCCTGCTGCAGCCAGATGCCTGTGCCAACACCAATCACCCATGCCTGTCTAGGACTATAGGTGAGAGCCTACACCACACACTGGGTGGCTATCTACCTGGGCACCTGAGCTGAATTCATACAGGAGGAGTGGACAGACTCCTGAGCTCACATACCTAGTAATAGATCTAACCACCTAGTGACAGGAAATTAGAGTTTCAAAGGTGCCAATAGTGAAACTAGCTCATAGGAGCAGCCTATTTTAGCATATCACAACAAAACAAGAAGCTAGGACATAGTAAGCAAACATAAAATAAATAAATATAATAACTTATTGATGGTTCAAAGACAACAGTCAATATCAAATCACATAAACAGGCAATCCATGATGGCTTCAGCAAGCTCCAAAAATAAAGAATCTAGAAATTTTCCAGAGGAGGAAAAATTCTTGGAATTACCAGAGGCAGAATACAAAAGATTAATATACAGAACTCCTCAAGAAATTAGGAAGGAAATTAAGCAAAACACAGAACACACAATAGAGGAAATTAAAAAGATTAGAGAAGAGCATAATGACAAAGTTAACAAGCTGCTACAATCCATAGAGAGACAGCAAGCAAAAACCCAGAAGATTAAAAATAAAATTTCAGAATTAGACAACTCAATACAAAGTCATAGGAGCAGAACTGAGGCAATGGAAGTCAGGATTAATGAGATTGAACATAAAGCACTTGACACCAACTTATTGGAGGAAAAATCAGATAAAAAGATTAAAAAAACTGAAGTAACGCTAAGAATAATGTGGGACTCTATCAAGAGAAATAACCTACGAGTGATTAGAGTACCAGAACAGCAGGGAATAACAGAAAATACAGGGAGAATTGTTGAAGATTTGTCGGCAGAAAACTTCCCTGATATTGTGAAAGATGAGAAGATATCTATCCATTATGCCCATCGAACCCCACATAGGGTAGGTCCCAAAAGAAAGTCACCAAGACATATTAAATTAAACTTGCCAAAACCAAAGATAAAGAGAGAATTTTAAGAGTGGCTAGGGATAAACAAAAAGTCTTCTACAAAGGAGAGTCAATAAGATAAGCTCGGACTACTCAGCAGAAACTGTGCAGGCAAGAAGGCAATGGGATGACATATATAAAGCCTTGAAGGAAACAAATTGCCAACCAAGAATTCTATATCCAGCAAAACTGTCTCTCAAATATGATGGCGAAATTAGGGCATTTCCAGATAAGCAAAAGTTTAGGGAATTTGCAAAAACCAAACCAAAATTACAAGAAATACTAAAGGGAGTCCTCCTGTTAGAAAATCAGTAACATCAGATAACAACCCAAGACTAGAACACAGGACAGAACAACCAGATATCAACTCAGATAGGGAAGTATCAAAAGTAAATCAAAGCTAAAACACTGAAAATAGGGAACAGATGCCAATATGTAAAAGATGATAACATTAACACAAAAAAGAAGGACTTAAAAAATGTAAACATAGATTTTTCATATGGAGAGGCATTCAAGGCGACATAAAGAAGTAAAACACTGGTATAAACTTATAAAAATAGGGGTAAATATTAAGGTAACCACAAAAGAAACTAACAATCCTACAAGTCAAAATAAAACACTAGAAAAATATAAAGACTCAGCGAACACAAAATGAACAAGAATGAAAAAGATGAAAAGAAATTACATAAAGAAAAACGACTCAGCACAGAAAATTAAGTGGAACAAAGAAACTGTGAACAACACAGAAAAAAAGACATCAAAATGACAGCACTAAATTCATACATATCAATAATTACGCTGAATTAACTGGACTAAATGCACCAATAAAGAGACAGAGTGTGGCAGATTGGATAAAAAAACCACGAACTGTCTATTTGCTGCCTACAAGAGACACACCTTAGACTTAAAGACACAAACAAACTAAAACTCAAAGGATTGAAAAAAAATATATCAAGCAAACAACAATCAAAAAAAAGCTGGAGTGGCAATATTAATTTCTGACAAAATAGACTTTAAAGTAAAATCCACCACAAAGATAAGGAAGGACACTATATAATGATTAAAGTGTCAATACAAAAGGACAACATAACCGTAATAAATATTTACACATACATCGACAAGGCTCAAAAATACATAAATGCTAATAACACTGAAAAGAGAGATAGACAGCTCCACAATAGTAGTAAGAGACTTCAACACACCACTTTTGGTGAAGGACAGAACATCCAGAAAGAAGCTCAACAAAGACACGGAAGATCTAAATGCTACAATCAACCAACGTGATCTCATAGGCATACACCGAACACTCCACCCAGCAGCAGCCAAGTAGACTTTCTTTTCCAACGCACATGGGACAGTCTTCCAGAATAGACTACATGTTAGGCCATATAGCAAGCCCTAACAAAATTCAAAGCATCAAAATATTAAAAGCATCTTTTCTGATCAAAAAGCCATAAAAGTAGAAATCAGCAACAGAAAAAGTAAGGGAAAAAAATGAAACATGGAAATTGAGCAACATCTTTCTCAAAAAATACTGTATTATAGAAGAAATTAAGGATGGAATAAAAAAATTCATAGAATCAAGTGAGAATGAAAACACATTCTACGAGAACTTTCGGGACACAGCAAAAGCAGTGCTCAGAGGTCAGTTTATACTGATAAATTCACATATCCAAAAAGAAGAAAGGGCCATAATCAAAACATTAACCCTACAACTGGAACAAGTAGAAAGAGAGAAGCAAAAGAAGCCCTCAGTCACCAGAAAAAAGAAAATAATAAGAATTAGAGCAGAATTAAATGACATAGAGAATAGAAAAACAATCGAAAGAGTTAACAAGTCCAAAAGCTGGTTCTTTGAAAAGATCAGCAAAACTGATA
>NW_004443987.1:2597692-2618572 GCF_000243295.1 Trichechus manatus latirostris
ACCAGGTATGCAGGGATGATTCAACATCAGAAAAACAAATAATGTAATCCATCACATAAATAAAACAAAAGACAAGAACCACATGATCTTATCAATCAATTCAGAAAAGGTATTTGATAAAGTCCTACACTCATTCATGATAAAAACTCTCAACCAAATAGGAATAGAAGGGAAATTCCTCAATATAATTAAGGGCATTTATACAAAGCCAACAGCCAACATCATCCTTAATGGAGAGACTTTGAAAGTATTCCCCTTGATAACAGAAACCAGACAAGGATGCCCTTTATCACCACACTTATTCAACATTGTGCTGGAGGTCCTAGCAAGAGCATTTAAGCTAGAAAATCAAATGAAGGACATCCAAATAAGGAGGGAAGAAGTCAAAGTATCTATATTTGCAGATGATATGATCTTATACACAGAAAGCCCTGAAGAATCCACAAGAAACCTACTGGAACTAATAGAAAATTTCAGGATACAAGATAAACATACAAAAATCAGTTGGATTCTTTTACATCAACAAAGAGAACCTCGAAGAGGAAATCACCAAATCAGTACCATTTACAATAGCCCCCAAGAAGATAAAATACTTAGAAATTAACCAGAGACATAAAAGCCCTATACAAAGAAAACCACAAGACACTACTGGAAGAAACGAAAAGAGTCCTGCATAAGTGGAAAAACATACCTTGCTCATGGATTGGTAGATTCAACATTGTAAGAATATCAATTCTACCCAAAGCGATCTACAGATACAATGCAATCCTGATTCAGATTCCACCGGCATTTTTTAATGAGATGGAGAAACAAATCACCAACTTCATATGGAAAGGGAAGAGGCCCCGAACAAGTAAAGCATTACTTAAGAGGAAGAACAAAGTTGGAGGCCTCATACTACCTGAGTTTAGAACCTATCATACCACAATGGTAGTCAAAACAGCCTGGTACTGGTACAACAACAGATATACATAGACCAAAGGAACAGAATTGAGAATCCAGATGTAAATTCATCAACCTATGAATAACTGGTATTTGACAAAGGTCCAGAGTATGTTAATTGTGGAAAAGACAGTCTCTTTAACAAATGATGCTGGGATAACTGGAGATCCATCTGCAAAGAACTGAAATAAGACCCATACCTCACACCATGCACAAAAAACTAACTCAAAATGGATCACAGACTTAAATATAAAATCAAAAAAGATAAAGATCATGGAAGAAAAAATAGGGACAACGCTAGGAGACCTAATAAGTGGCATAAACACTGTATGAACCATAAGTAACAATGCACAAGCACCAGAAGAGAGACTAGATAACTGGGAGCTCTTAAAAATCAAACACTTTGGCTCATCAAAAGACTTCACCAAAAGAGTAAAAAGACAACCTACAGACTGGGAAAAAAATTTTTGTCTACGACAAATCCAATCAGCATCTAATCTTTAAAATTGACAAGATACTGCAAAACCTCAACAACAAAAAGACAAATAACCCCATTAAAAAATGGGCAAAGGATATGAACAGGCACTTCACCAAAGAAGATATTCAGGTGGCTAACAGACACATGAAGAAATGCTCAGGATAATTAGCCTTAGAGAAATGCAGATGAAAATTACAATGAGATATCATCTTGCCCCAACAAGGTTAGCATTAATCCAAAAAACACAAAATAATAAATGCTGAAGAGGTTGTGGAGAGAGTGGAACGATTGTACACTGTTGGTGGGAATGTAAAATGGTACAACCACTTTGGAAATTGATTTGGTGCTTCCTTAAAAAGCTAGAAATAGAAGTACTATACGATCTAGCTATCCCACTCCTTGGAATATATCCTAGAGAAATAAGAGCCATCCCACGAACAGATATGTGCACAACATGTTCATTGCAGCACTGTTCACAGTAGCAAAATTTGGAAACAACTTAGGTGCTCATCAATGGACGAATGGATAAACAAATGATGCTATATCCACACAATGGAATACTACGCAACGATAAAGAACAACAATGAAGCCGTGAAACATAACATGGAGGAATCTGGAGGTCATTATGCTAAGTGAATTTAGTCAGTCACAGAAGGACAAATATTGTATAAGATCACTATTATAAGAACTCAAGAGAAGGTTTAAACACAGAAGAATACATTCTTTGATGGTTAGGAGGGTGAGGAGGGAGGGTGAGGGTTATTTACTAACAAGATAGTAGATAAGAATCATCTTAGGTGAAGGGAAGGACAGCACACAGTACAGGGGAAGTCAGCACAACTGGACTAAACCCAAGCTAAGAAGTTTCTTGAATACAATCAAACACTTTGAGGGACAGAGTAGCAGGGGTAGGGATCTGGGGACCATGCTTTCAGGGGACAACTAGGTCAATTGGCATAAGAAAGCTTATTAAGAAAATGTTCTGCATCCTACTTTGGTGAGTGGTGGCTGGGGTCTTAAAAGTTTGCAAGCGGCCATCTAAGATGCATCAATTTGTCCCAACCACCTGGAGTAAAGGAGAAGGGAGAACACCAAAGACACAAGGAAAGTATTAGCCCAAAAGACAGAAAGCGTCGCATAAACCAGAGACTTCATCAGCCTGAGACCAGAAGAACTAGATGGTGCGCCGCTACCACCAATGATCACCCTGATAGGGAACACAACAGACAGTCCCTGATGGAGGAGGAGAAGAGTGGGGTGCAGAACTCAAATTCCAGTAAGAAGACCAGGCTCAATGTTCTGACCGATACTGGAGGATCCCTGGAAAGCATGGCCCCTGGATTCTCTATCAGCCCAGAACTGAAACAATTTTCGATGCCAACTCTTCAGACAGGATTTGCACTGGACTGTGGGACATAAAGTGATACTTGTGAGGAGTATGCCTCTTAGCTCAGGTAAATACAGGAGACTAAATGGGCAGTTTTCTGTCCAGAGGTGAGATGGGAAGGCAGAGAGGGTTAGGAGCTGGTTGAATGGATGTGGGGAATCAGGAGTGGAGAGGAGGAGTGTGCTGTCACAGTATGGGGAGAGCAATTAAGGTTACATGATAATGTATGCATAAATTTTTGTATGGGAGACTAACTTGAAAGGTAAACTTCATTTAAACTACATCAATTAAAAAAAGACTGTGAACAACAATAACAACAACAACAACAACAACAAAAAAAAAAAAAAAAACGAAATGATATCAATTTGAAACCTGAAAAATGAGTAAGAGTTAACCAGGAGAAGTGTGGAGAGATATTCCAAGTAAAGTAAACAAAATTGTCAAAGCCCATGTGGCTGGAAAAAATCAGTATATACTCTAAGGATCACAAGAAGACCACCATGGCTGAATTGGAGAAAGTGAGGTGGAGAGTGGACTAATGTAAGATTTTAAATATAAATTCAGGATATTCTGGATCTTGTACTCTGTTAAGGGGTTTGACTTTATCTAGGGGCCAAGGAGAAATATAATAAGGTTGTAGGGAGAGAAATGGCATGTTAACATTTTTCTTTTAGAAAGATGGCTCTGGCTATGAGATATTGCAACTGTCACTAGTTAGAGAAAAGACAGAGAAGTACCTCTGGAACTGGTTGGGTACTAGATAAGTAAAAGAAAGGTTATACAACCATGGTTCAATTCTAGAGAACACTGAGAAAAAATACCGATGTCAGATAAAACTATTCTAGTAGAACTGTGAGTCTGCACTTGGATTTCAGGGAACAGTACAAGTATCATGTGTAAGTAATAAGCTAATTTGTATCTTCTGGGGATGTAAGTACATACATGTTATATTGCTGTCCTTAGTTAAGGTACAGATCTGCAGCACTGCCAAGTGAATACTGGGGAGAAGGTGTTCTATGCTTTTCTGTAATCACTTAAAGATCATTTATTTGAATGCAAACCCACTGCTGCTGAGTTGATTCTGACTCATAGCGACCCTGCAGTGGAGTTAAAAAGCCAAAATTAAAATGTGGGCTGTGGGAAGGTGACTGCACACAAAATATGTGTAGACATTATTGTTAGCCTTCCATGGTTTTATCGTTGTACTAACCAAGCCAGAAGGTCAAAACCCTAAAATCAGTTTTCTGCATCAGCAATCCAGCTGCATCTTTTACAGTGAAACCTTAAAGCTTGAAGTGCTGCCTTCTAGAGGTTCTCAAGGGACTTCATTACTAGAATGATGCAATCATTCAGTCAAGCCCTTAGGGCCTCAGAGTGATGGGGAAAAATACCCAACTAACCCACTGAGTCCTTCAGCTGCCACTCATAGACTGGCACCATGTAATATTCCAGGTAGAGTAATTGCCCCACTACCACGGAAAGCTTACCACATCAACATTGAGGTCTTAGCCAGTCGGAGGACTGAAGGAAGTGCCTGTGCTTAATCTGTGGCAGTCAAAACTTTCAGTTTCCCTCATGAAAGTCTTCAATAATAATAATAATTGTAATGACGCTAACAACTATACATATAATTTCCTTCTGAGCAAAACTATAGATTTGTGTAAAATTATGGCTAGACTTTTAACCATGTCTGAGAGAGAAATGTTTGACTATAATGATTTCTTATTGACATAATGACAACTTTCAGCTAAGCAGTTAAGACTATGTATTTCCCCAATGGCTTCCCTACATACTGTAAATTCAAATGTACAACAGTCAAATCTTAGTTTTTCAGCATCAGTGAAGGGGAATTAACTATATTTATCTTAAAAATCTGGCCTCTTGCAGAGTTTCGACTATGTTGAGTATGAGTCTCATTAAAACATGCATTGCTGATGAAATGATTGGGAACAGGCAGATACACATATTGAACTTTAAATACAGGAGGTCTGAAGTTGCCTGAGCAGTGTCTCCCTCTTTTACATTTATGTTTACATTTTTAGCGCCTGGAAGAGTGTCAGACAAATGGAACTCATGCAATACGTTTTTGGTGGAGGAATGAATAATTGAATTAATAAATGAATAGATGGATGAAAGAATGACTAAATTATCTTCAATAATTTTCTGCATTCTCTATTGTCATTTTTTAACAAAAATAAGGTATTTTTGGAAGTTGGGTGCAACTGGGCAGGGTCTAATAATTTTTTTTCTGTTTGGTATCAGTCTGTCTCCTAATTGAAGAGATACTGCTGTGGCATGTATTAATATGGAGGCTTGGGACATGTTTGAGGTCGACAGAGGGAAAAGAAGCAAGAACATAGTGAAATTTTTCTGCCTTTTGACATTACATGACCACAGTAATATGTGAATTAGTTCTAATTTTGGGTGTATCAGCTAGAGTATGTTTTGGGAATTGGAATGCAGCACGAGTTCTCTCCCCTCCAATAAATCTACTTAGCTATGTAGGATGATCTCGATATCACCTCTATAAACTTGTTTTCATAAGTGAGGCTTTCCAAATTCATTTTCAGGTCAGGGATTCCCTTTTGGATTAGAAGAAAATCTTAAGCAGTCACCTCTAAAACTTTTGAAGTTATTTGATCTTGTATAACTATCTTACTTCAGCAAATATAATAGAAAAAACTTAAAATGTTTGCAGATTATTCTCAAACACATTCTCTAAAGAGTGATTACTCAAGCAAAACTTATTAGTATCTGGATGGTTGTGCCTATTACCATATTTTGCACTAATGGCAGTCCCTTAACAAATATTTGTTGTTGACAATGTTGGTGTTCTCTGTCCACAGCATAGTAGGATGGCCCTTGGAAATCATGTGAAGTTTGACTTTAGAAAATAACTGAACTGTGGCTACCTTAAAGTGGTATGGCTTCTTGCATTCCAGGATTTGCTATCTAGGGTATAGATTGGCTTTCTTCTCATTCATAATTCTTTCAGTTGACTTATGGACTAAACTGGTAGGGCTCACAAATAATTTCTGAGTAACCATTAACCAGATGGGACTTGAAGACAATTACAGACCCAATTGGAGTCCTTATTGAGACAGCAGATTAGACATTTTGGGGTCTCATGGACCTGATCAGATTTAAAATGGAGGTCATGGACTAGTGTCTGTAACCACTATCTCTCACAGAATGTTCATTAATCAGGGACTTCATGTAAAACCTTGAACTGGCAACAGTAGGCATCCCTGATGTAAGATTCAGGGGACTCACTGACAAACATATAACAAAAAACAATTTTTTTTCATTTAACGTGTTAGAAACTGTGGTAAGCACTTCATGTTCACTATCTATTTTAATTTAATTAAAAAATGATATTAAGATATGTTGTTGTTGGTGTCAAGTGCCATCAAGTCAGTTCTGACCTGCAGCAACACTATGCACAACTGAACGAAACATTATCTGGCCCTGTGCCATCCTCACAATCTTGGCTATGTTTGAACCCATTGTTGCAGCCATTGTGTCAATCCATCTCTTTGAGGGTCTTCCTCTTTTTCACTGACCAAGCATAACATACTTCTCCAAGGACTGGTCCCTCCTGATAATATGTCCAAAGTACGTGAGATGAAGTCTGGTCATCCTCCTTTCTAAGGAACATTCTAGCTGTCCATATTCCAAGACATATTTGTTTGTTCTTCTGGAAGTCCATGGTATATTCAATATTCTTTGTCAACACCATAATTCAAAGGCGTCAATTCTTCTTCAGTCTTCCTTATTCATTGTCCAGCTTTTGCATGCATATAAGGCAATTGAAAATACCATGGCTTGGGTCAGGTGCACCTTAGTCCTCAAAGTGAGGTCTTTGCTTTTTAACACTTTAAAGAGGTCTTCTGTAGCAGATTTGCCCAATGCAATACGCCATTTGATTTCCTGACTGCTACTTCCATGGGCATTGATTATGGATCCAAATAAAATTAAATCCTGGACAACTTCAATCATTTCTCCATTTATCATGATGTTGCTTACTGCTTCAGTTGTGAGAATATTTTGTTTTCTTTGTGTTGAGGTGTATAATCCATACTGAAGGCTGTGGTCTTTGATCTTCGTCAGTAAATGCTTCAATTCCTCATCACTTTCAGCAAGCAAGGTTGTGTCATCTGCATAAGACAGGCTGTTAATGAGTCTTCCTTCAATCTTGATGCCACATTTTTCTTCATAGAGTACAGCTTTTCAGATTATTTGCTCAGCATACAGATTTAATAAGTATGGTTAAAGGATACAACCCTGGCACACACCTTTCCTGATTTTAAACCACACAGTATCCCCTTGTTCTGTTTGAATGACTGCCTTTTGGTCTATGTACAGATTCTACACGAGCACAAGTGTTCTGGAATTCCCATTCTTTGAAATTTAATCCATAATTTGTTATGATCCACACAGTCAAATGCCTTTGCATAGTCAATAAAACATAGGTAAGCATCCTTCTGGTAGTCTTAGCTTTCAGACAAGATCCATGTAACATCAGCAATGTATCACTTGTTCCACGTTCTCTTTTGAATCCGGCTTGAATTTCTGTCAGTTCCCTGTCAATGTACTGCTGCAACCATTTTTGAATTATCTTCAGCAAAATTTTACTTGCAGGAGGCGGAGCCAAGATGGTGGAGTAGTCAGATGCTTCCTATGGTCCCTCTTACAACAAAGACCTAAAAAAACAAATGAATCAATTATATATGACAATCCAGGAGCCCTGAACATCAAAGACATAGTTGAGGAGCTGGACTGAGCGGCAGGGGGAGGGAGAGACAATTCAGAAGCAGCGAGGATTTGCCAGCTCTTACCTGGCTGGCACCACACAAGCTGGATTGGCCTGCATGCATGGGCAAGGCAAGCAGTAGCACTCGGGGTGTATTTTCCACACTGGAAGAAACCGAGCGGAGGAGAGTCTGCACAACCCTGTGGAACCAGGGGAAAGCAGCACTAGATCTGCGAAAGTTAAGTGCAAGCGTCTAACCTACCATGCGGGATCAAAAACAACCTTCCCCCTCTGGGAAGTACCTCTCTCCCATTTACCTGCCCCCTCCCCACTCTGCTTCAGTCCCAGTCCAGCTTCAGCGACTGCCATGCCACCTGGGTCGAAGTGGGACCCAATGCATGCTCTGAGCCATTCTCCCTGCTTTGGAGAGAGAATAAGTTAACATACAAATAACAAACAGGAAAAAATAATTTTGCCAGTTTCCCTAAACCAGGACCTTAGGGCAGCCACTGCCTCTTTGCCTAGGCACAGGCATTAGGGATCTACGGACTTTGAATGCCTTTCACCCCGCCTAGACCTGTGTGGGCCCATTTCAACAGCATAGGCCTTCATTAGCATAGTACAACAGGGTACATACCTGAAGCCTATTTTCAACTGCAACAGCTGAGGGGGAATGACAGATTCATGACATTTTACACCTTCCTGCCCATTAAGCAGGGTCCTCACCTACCCACATCAGAGGCCTGAGGACTGGCGGCTCCACTCACTCCACCTAGCCACTCATGACAGGAGTCTGAGAATCAGGAGTGCTTCCCAGTTCTTACAGCCAACAGCATTGGGTGTCCAAAGTCCAGCTGCAAAACCCACCCACCTACATGCTCTAGGGAACAGGGACATGCCTTCCACCCAGGCACTCAGGGGCAGCTGTCAGCCCCCTACCTCGCTCAACATATAACCCCCTACTGCAGCCAGTTACCTGTGCCTCCTCCAATCACCCCTACATAGCCCTGCCCATCTAGGACTGTAGGTGAGAGTCTGTACCACACACTCAGTGACTGATGACCTGGACCCCTGAGCTGATTCCATACAAGAAAAGTAAATGGACACCTGGGCTCACATACTTAGTAGCAGCTCTAACGACCTTGTGACAGGACATGAGACATTCACGGCACCAAAAATCGAAGTAGCTAACACAACCAGCCTATTTGAGCATATCAAAACAAGAAGTTAGGACACAGTAAGCAAACATAAAATAAACACATACAATAACTTACTGATGGCTCAGAGACAACAGTCAATATCAATTCACACAAAGAGGAAGACCATGATGGCTTCAGCAAATGACCAAAACAAAGAACCAGGAAACCTCCTGGAGACACAGAAGGTCTTGCAATTACTGAAGGTAGAATTTAAAAATTAATATACAGAGTTCTTCAAGATATCAGGAAGGAGATCATGCTAAATGCAGACCAAGCCAAAAAACACACAGAGACAAAGCAATAGAAGAACTTAAGAAGCTTATACAAGAGCATAATGACAAATTTAACAGGCTGCAAGAATCCATAGAGAGACAGCAAATCCAAATCCAAAAGATTAACAATAAATTTCAGAATTAGACAACTCAATTGAAAGTCATAGGAGCAGAATTGAGGCAACGGAAGTTAGAATTAGTGAGACTGAAGATAAAGCACTTGACATCAATTTATTTAGGGAAAAATCAGATAAAAACAATTTTAAAAAATGAAGAAACCCTAAGAATTATGTGTGACTCTATCAAGAGGAACAACCTATGAGTGATCAAAGTACAAGAACGAGGAAGGGGTATAACAGAAAATACAGAGAGAATTGTTGAAGATTTGTTGGCAGAAAACTTCCCTGATATCATGAAAGATGAGAGGATATCTATCCAAGAAGTTCATTGAACCCCACACAGGGTAGATCCCAGAACAAAGTCACCAAGACATATTATAATCAAACTGGACAAACCCAAAGATAAAGAGAAAATTTTAAAAGCAGCTAGGGATAAAAGAAAAGTCATCTACAAAGGAGAGTCAATGAGACTAGGCTCTGACGACTCAGCAGAAACCATGCAGGCAAGAAGGCAATGGAACGACATATATAAAGCCTTGAAGTAAAAAACAATTGCCAGCCAAGAATTATATACCCAGCAAAATCGTGTCTCAAATATGATGGTGAAATATTAGGGCATTTCCAGATAAACAGAAGTTAAGGGAACTTGTAAAAATCAAACCAAATTTACAAGAAATACTAAAGAGAGTCCTCCAGTTAGAGAATCAATAACATCAGATAACAACCCAAGACTAGAATACAGGACAGAGCAACCAGATATCAACCCAGATAGGTAAGTAACAAAAATAAAACCAAAGCTAAAACACTGAAAATAGGGAAACAGAGACGTCAATATGTAAAAGATGACAACATTAAAACAAAAAAGAGGGAATAAATAATGTAGTCATAGAACTTACATATAGAAAGGAAGTCAGGGCAACATCAAGAAATAGAAGATTGGTTTAAACCTAGAAAAATAGAGGTAAACTTAAAGGTAACCACAAAGGAAACTAACAATCCTACAAGTCAAAATAAAAAAGAAGAAAAGCATAAAGACTCAACAAATACAAAACCAACAACAATGAAAAAGATGAAAGGAAAATATGTAAAGAAAAACGACTCAGCACAGAAAGTTAAGTGGAACAAAGAAACTGTCAACAACACACACACAAAATGATATCAAAATGACAGCACTAAACGCATACATATCAATAATTAGGCTGAATGGAAGTGGACTAAATACACCAATAAAGAGACAGAGAGTGGCAGAATGGATAAAAAACACGATCCCTCTATATGCTGTCTACAAGACATACAAGAGACACACCTTAGAATCAAAGACACAAACTAAAACTCAAAGGATGGGAAAAAATGTATCAAGCAAACAACAATCAAAAAAGAGCAGCAGTGGCAATATTAATCTCTGAAAAAATAGACTTTAAAGCAAAATCCACCACAAAGGATAAGGAAGGACACTATATAATTATTAAAGGGTCAATACACCAGGAGGACATAACCATAATAAATATTTAGGCACCCAACAACAGGACTCGTAAATATATGAAACAAACTCTAACAGCATTAAAAAGAGAGACAGACAGCTCCACAATAATGTAGGAGAATTCAACACACCACTTACAGTGAAGGACAGAGCATCCAGAAAGAAGCTCAATAAAGACACGGAAGATCTAAATGCCACAATGAACAAACTTGATATCATAGACATATACAGAACACTCCACCCAACAGCAGCCAAGTATACTTTCTTTTCCAACTCACATAGAACATTCTCCAGAAAAGACCACATATTAGGCAACAAAGCAAGCCTTAACACAATCCAAAACATAGAAATATTACACAACATCTTTTCTGACCATAAAGTCATAAAAGTATAAATCAATAACAGAAAAGCAAGGGAAAAAATAAAATACATGGAAACTGAACAACACCTTGCTCAAAAACTACTGGGTTATAAAAGAAATTAAGGATGGAATAAATAAATTAACAGAATCAGATGAGGATGAAAACACACCCTACTAGAACCTTTGAGACTCAGTGAAAGCAGTGCTCAGAGATCATTTATAGCAATAAATGCACAAATCCACAAAGAAAGGGCCAAAATCAAAACATTAGCCCTACAACTCAAACAAATAGAAAGAGAGCATCAAAAGAACCCCAAGGGCACCAGAAGAAAGGAAATAATAAAAATTAGAGCAGAAATAAATAGAGAATAGAAAAACAATTGAAAGAGTTAACAAGATCAAGAGCTGGTTCTTTGAAAAAGTCAACAAAATCGATAAACCATTGGCCAGACTGACAAAAGAAAAACAGGAGAGGAAGCAAATAACCCAAATAAGAAATGAGAGGGGCGATATCATGACAGACCCAACTGAAATGAAAAGAATCATAACAGAATACTATGAAAAATTGTACTCCAACAAATTGGAAAATCTAGAAGAAATGGACAAATTTCTAGAAACACACTATCTAACTAAACTAACACAAACCTAGGTAGAAAAACTATGTAAAGCTATAACAAAAGAAGAGATTGAAGAAGTAATTTAAAAAACTCCCAACAAAAAAAGCCCTGGCCCTGATGGCTTCACTGGAGAATTCTATCAAACTTTCACAGAAGAGTTAACATCACTACTACTAAAGGTATTTCAGAGTATAGAAAAGACGGAATATTCCCAAACTCATTCTATGAAGCCAGCACAACCCTGATACCAAAACCAGGTAAAGACACCACAAAGAAAGAAAATTACAGACCAATATCCTTTATGAACATAGACGCAAAAATCCTCAAAAAAATTCTAGCCAATAGAATTCAGCAACAGATCAAAAAAATAATTCACCATGATGAAGTGGGACTCATACCAGGTATGCAGGGATGGTTCAACATTAGAAAAACAATGTAATCAATCATGTAAATACAACAAAAGATAAGAACCACATGATCTTATCAATTGATGCAGAAAAGGCATTTGACAAAGTCAACACTCATTCATGTTAAAAACTCTCAACAAAATAGGAATAAAAGGGAAACTCCTCAACATAATTAAAGGTATTTATACAAAGCCAACAGCTAACATCATCCTAAATAGAGAGAGTCTGAAAGTATTCCCCTTGAGAATGGAAACCAGACCAAAGTGCCCTTTATCACCACTCTTATTCAACATTGTGCTGGAAGTCCTAGCCAGAGCAGTAAGGCAGGAAAAAGAAGTAAAAGGCAACCCAATTGGTAAGGAAGAAGTAAATGTATCTCTCCTTGCAGATGTGATCTTATACACAGAAAACCCCAAAGAATTCACAAGAAAACTACAAGAACTAATAGAAGATTTCAGCAAAGTATCAGGATACAAGATGAACCTACCAAAATCAGATGGATTCCAATACACCAACAAAGAAAACTTCAAAGAGGAATCACCAAATCAATACCATTTACAATAGCCCACAAGAAGATAAAATACTTAGGAATAAATCTAACCAGAGATGTAAAAGACCTATACAAAGAGAACTATGAGACACTACTTCAAGAAACCAAAAGAGACCGACATAAGTGGAAAAACACACCTTGATCACCCATAGGAAGAGTCAACACTGTTAAAATGTCAATTCTACCCAAAGCGAGGTACAGATACAATGCAATCCTGATCCAAATTCCAAAGACATTTTTTAATGAGATGCATAAATAAAGCACCAACTTCATATTGAAAGGGAAGAGGCCCTAGATAAGTAAAACATCACTGAAGAAGAAGAACAAAGTGGGAGGCCTCACACTACTTGATTTTAGAACCTGTTATACCACCACGGTAGTCAAAACAGCCTGGTACTGGTACAAAAGCAGATACAGAGACCAACGGAACAGAATTGAGAATCCAGACATAAATTCATCCACTTATGAGCAGCTGATATTTAACAAAGGCCCAAAGTCCACTAAATGGGGAAAAGACAGTCTCTTTAACAGATGGTGCTGGCATAACTGGATATCCATCTGCAAAAAAATGAAAGACCCATACCTCACACTATGTACAAAAACTCACTAAAAATGGATCGAAGACCTAAATATAAAATAAAAAACGATAAAGATCATGGATGAAAATATAGGGACAACGCTAGGAGCCCTAATACATAGCATGAGCAGAATACAAAACATAAGTAACAATGCACAAACACCAGAAGAGAAACTAGATAACCGAGAGCTCCTAAAATAAAGAAAAAAACCACTTAGGCTCATCAAAAGACTTCACCAAAAGAGTAAAAACACCCTACAGACTGAGAAAAAATTTTTGGCTATGACAAATCCGATCAGCGTCAAATCTCTAAAATCTACAAGATACTGCAACCCTCAACAACAAGAAGACAAATAACCCCATTAAAAAATGGGCAAAGGATATGAACAGAGACTTCACCAAAGAAGATATTCAGGCAGCTAACAGATACAAGAGGAAACGCTCACGATCATTAGCCATTAGAGAAATGCAAATCAAAACTACAATGAGACACCATCGCACCGCAACAAGGCTAGCATTAATCCAAAACACACAAAATAATAAATATTGGAGAGGTTGTGGAGAGACTGGAACACTTACACTGCTGGTGGGAATGTAAAATGGTAGAACCACTTTGGAAAATGATTTGGCACTTCCTTGAAAGGCTAGAAATAGAAGTACCAGCCTATCCAGCAATCCCACTCCTTGTAATATATCTTAGAGAAATAAGACTTGTCACACGAATAGAGATATGCACACTCACGTTCATTGCAGCACTGTTCACAATAGCAGATAGATGGAAACAACGTAGGTGCCCATTAACAGAAGAATGGATAAACAAATTATGGTATATACACACAATGGAATACTATGCAACGATAAAGAACAATGATGAATCCTCGAAACATAACATGGATGAATCTGGAAGGCATTATGCTGAGTGAAATTAGTCGCAAAAGGACATATATTGTATGAAAGTACTATTATAAGAACTCAAGAAAAGGTTTAAACACAGAAGAAAACATTCTTTGATGTTTACGAGGGTCGGGAGGGACGGACAGGGGAATCCGCTAACTAGATAGTAGACAAGAATTATCTAGGTGAAGGGAAGGACAACACACAATACAGGGGAAGTCAGCACAACTGGACTAAACCAAAAGCTAAAAAGTTTCCTGAACACAACGAAACACTTCAAGGGACCAACTCACAGGGGTGGGGTCTGGGGATCATGGTTTCGGGGGACATCTAGGTCAATTGGCATAACAAAGTTTATTAAGAAAATGTTCTGCATCCCACTTTGGTCTGGGATCTTAAAAGCTAGCAAGCAGCCATCTAAGATGCATTGATTGGTCCCAACTCACCTGGAGCAAAAGAGAATGAAGAACACAAAAGACACAAGGAAAATACTAGCCCCAGAGACAGAAACGGCCACATAAACCAAAGACTTCATCAGCCTGAGACCAGAAGAACTAGATGGTGCCCGGGTACCACCGAAGACCGCCCTGACAGGGAACAGAACAGAGAGTCCCTGACGGAGCAGGAGAAAAGTGGGGTGCAGAACTCAAGTTCACATAAAAAGACCAGACTTAGTGGTCTGACTGAGACTAGAGGAACCCCTGAAGACATGGCACCTGGACTCTCTTTTAACCCAAAACTAAAACCATTCCAGTAGCCAACTATTCAGACAAAGATTAGACTGGACTATAAAATATGAAATGATACTCGTGAAGAGTGTGCTTCTTAGTTCAAGTAGATACAGGAGACTAAATGAGCAGCTCCTGTCCAGGGGCAGGATTAGAAGGCAGGAAGGGACAGGATCTGGTTGAATAGACATGGGAAGTCCAGGGTGGAAGGGGGGAGTGTGCTGTCACATTATAGTGATTGCAACTAGAGTCACATACCAATGTGTATAAAGTTTTGTATGAGAAATTAACTTGAGCTGTAAACGTTCACCTAAAGCACAATAAATAAAAAATTTGAAAAGTTACTTGCATGTGATATTAATGATATTGTTTGATAATTTCTCTATTCTGTTGGATCACCTTTCTTTGGAATGGGCACAAATATGGATCTTTTCCAGTCGATTGGCCAGGTAGAAGTCTTCCTAATTTTTGGCATAGACGAGTGAGCACTTCCAGCACTGCATCTCTTTGTTGAAACATCTCAATTGTTATTCCGTCAATTCCTGGAATATTGTTTTTTTGCCAGTCCCTTCTGTGCAACTTTGACTTCTTCTTTCAGTACTATAGGTTCTTGATCATATGCTACCTCCTGAAATGGTTGAATGTCAACCAATTCTTTTTGGTACAGTGACTCTGTATATTCCTTCCATCTTCTTTTGATGCTTCCTGGGTAGTTCAACTTTTTTTGCCATAGAACCCTTCAGTATTGCAACTCCAGGCTTGAATTTTTTTCTTCAGTTCTTTCAGCTTGTGAAATGCCAAGTGTGCTCTTCTGTTTTGGTTTTCTAACTCCAGGTCTTTTCACATTTCATTATACATTCTTCTCGTGCTGCCCTTTGAAATCTTCTGTTTAACTTTTACTTCATCATTTCTTCTGTTTCCTGTAGCTACTCTACTTTCAAGAACAAATATCAGAGTCTCTTCTGACATCCATTTGTTCTTTTCTTTCTTTCCTGTCTTTTTAATGATCCACTTTCTTTATGTATGATGTATTTGATGTCATCCCACAACTCACGAAGTTCATGTGTATAGTCGTGGTTTACGTTGTTGAAAAAAGGTATTTGCAATGACTAAGTTGTTGGTCTTGCAAAATTCTATCATGTGATCTCCCACATCATTTCTATCACCAAGGCCATATTTTCCAGCTACTGATCCTTGTTTGTTTCCAATTTTTGCATTCCAATCACCAGTAATTATCAATGCATCTTTATTGTATGTTTGATCAATTTCAGCCTGTAAATGTTGGTAAAAAATGTTTTTCTTCATCTTTGGCATTAGTGGTTGATGTATAAATTTTAATAATTGTTGTATTAACTGATCTTTTATGTAGGCATATGGATATTATCCTTTCACTGACAGCATTGTACTTCAGGATAGATGTTGAAATTTTCTTTTTTATGGTGAATGTGAATGCCATTCCTCTTCAATTTGCTATTCCTGGCATAGTAGACTGAAAGATTGTCTGATTCAAAATGGCCAATACCAGTCCATTTCAGCTCACTAATTCCTAGGATATTGACCATTTTGTGTTCCTTTTCATTTTTGACAACTTTCAATTTTCCTAGATTCATACTTCATACATTCCATGTTCTGATTATTAATGGATGTTTGCAGCTGTTTCTTTTCATTTTGATTCGTGCCACATCAGCAAATGAAGGTCCTGATAGCTTTACTCCATCCATCTCATTAAGGTGGACTCTACTTTGAGGAAGCAGCTTGTCTCGGTCATCTAGTGCTGCTGTAACAAAGATACCACGAGTGGATGACTTTAACAAAGAGAAGTTTATTCTCTCACAGTCCAGTAGGCTACAAGTTCAAATTCAGGGCATCAGCTCCAGGAGAAGGCTTTCTCTCTCTGTCGGCTCTGGAGAAAGGTCCTTGTAATGCATCAGTCTTTCCTTGGTCTGGGAGCTTCTCTGCGCAGGAACCTCAGGTCCAAAGGACGCACTCTGCTCCCAGCACTGCTTTCTTGGTGGTATGAGATTCCCTTGTGTCTCTGCTCGCTTCTCTCTTTTATATCTCAAAAGAGATTGGATTAAGACACTATCTAATCTTGTAAACCTCATCAGTATAACCTCATCACAGTGATAGAATTTACAACACATAAGGATATCACATATAACCTCATCATAGTGATAGAGTTTACAACACATAAGGAAATCACATCAGATTACACAATCATACAGTACGGTGAATCATGACCCAGCCAAGTTGAGATATTTCTGGGGGACACAATTCAATCCATGACACGGCTCTTCCCCTGTCATATTTTAAGTGCCTTCCAACCTTAGGGGCTCATCTTCCAGCACTATATCAATGTTCTGCTGCTATTCATAAGGTTTTCACTGGCCAACTTTTTTTAGAAGTACATTGCCAGGCCCTTCTTCTTAGTCTGTCTTAGTCTGGAAGCTCTGCTGAAGCCTGTCCACCATGAATGACCCTGCTGATATTTGAAATACCAGTGGCATAGCTTCCAACATCACAGCAACGTGCAAATCAGTGTAGTATGACAAACTGGCAAAGAGGGGGTGGTATTAAAATATAGCTAATCTTATTACTTCCTGTGGTATACTAATTGAAAACATGTCCCGAACAGCTCCTTGTTCCCCTATCCACACCCTTCGTAATATGTCTCTGTAGCTCCGCCCATTAATAGGTGAGATATATATCCTCATCCTTGGAATATATGCTTTCCTCATCACTTGATTTGGCAATTAAATATGTCAGAAGTGATATTGGGTTAATTATGAGTCTAAGACTCAATAAATCATGCACAATTCCTCCTTTCCTCTCTCTCTTTCTGTCTCTCTTGATAGCTTGCTTGTGCTGTCACTCGCACCCTCACTCTTTCTCTCTCTCTGAACCCAGCCTACCCTGCTGGATAATGAGAGGCCACATGTGGTAGAGCCAGGAATTTTAAGCTAATATCAGTCAAGCTCCAGAAAAAGAGCCTCCTGGCTGACCTGTAACTGACTACAGGTGCATGAGGGAGCCCAACTAAAGAGTAGAAGAAACACTCAGGAGAACCAAATCTAAATTGTCAATCCGCAGAATTGTGAATTAATTACATGATTGTTATTTTAAGCCACTAAGTTTTGGGATGCTTTGTCATATAGCAATAAAAAACTGATACATCTCTATTTTACATATTAGGAAACTGAGTTCAGAGAAGTTAATTTTCCCAAGGTCATGCAGATTACATATATGAGTTGGGAATTGATTTCAATTCCGATTAAAAACAAAATCCATGCTCTTAATCACTATTTCAGATTGCCTCAGCACATCATGGCACTGGGTGTTTTGCATGGTTAACACTACATTTTAGATGATTCCACGAGATATTGTTTTCAATGTTTTTATATCTGGTCCATGCTGAAGGCAGAAAGTGTTGAGAAAAAGAGTGTGTACGTGTGTGTGTGTAAAGTAACCCATTGCATAAAACTGCTTTGAGTTTTAAAAGCACTATAAACATTTGTAAATACAGAAACCCCAAGGGAAAAACACTGTACATGCACACACACAAACTTTTTTTGTCAGTGCAACACCCAGGATAACTATCTGTTTAGAAAGAGTTTTTTAAAAAATCCTTGGGAAATATGAATTCTGGACAGCTGCTTTTAGAGTGATGATGGTATTAAATTAAAATGACATCCTGAACACTCATTCACAAGACCCGGACCAAAATAGCATTGCAATACAGAAACAGGAATGACCAAATGTTAGAAAGAAATGATTCTTCACATTTTTGGGAGAAAAAGTTCATTATTCAGGAGCCAGTTTCTCATTCCTGACTGATTTCTGGATCTTTTATCTGAGGAACATCCACAGACTTAGTGAAAAGCGTTTTGGGCCTTTTTTTTTTATGGTAGAGTGATAGATTAACTCAAAGGAATGAAAGTACTGTGAGTACTGAAATCTTGCATGGGAATTTGCATGGGAATATATGAACCTGAAGATGTGAGACACATAGATATCAGCTGAGTGAACGCAAAAGGAGAGAGGACAGGTCTGATATAAAAATGGGTATAAGGCATAAGCCAACAGGCCAGACGAAGATGTATGGTACATTCCTAATGAGGATGACAAAGCTTGCAGCAAAAAAAAATATTAGTGTAGTAATGGGGGCATTAGGAGCCATGGTTGCTTAGTGGTTAAGCGCTAGGCTGCTAACTGGAAGGTCAGTAATTCAAATCCACCAGCAGATCCACGGGAAAAAGATGTGGCAATCTGCTTCTGTAAAGATTACAGCCTTGGAAACCCTGTGGGGCAGTTGCGCGCTGTCCTATAGAGTCACTATGAATCAGAATTGACTCATCGGCAAAGGGTTTGGTTTTGGAATGGGGGTATGAATTAATGGAAGTCTTCTTGACTAAAATCAGAAGATATCATGGTGTGCTGGAATTTCCAAAAACAAAAATCTGAAACTCTGTTTTCATCAGTCCATCAAGAGGTGGGCATAATCACTCACTACGGATTTTATTAAGATGTTGAGACAGATGAAACAACACTAAGGAATATAAGTAAAATATTAGTACTCACAAGCTGGGTATTCTCAGGAGCTGAAGGACTTATGCAGGGGTCTGATAAGAAAATGAGCAAGAGGGCTGGTGTCTGGCTTTTACTGTTGTTAGAGAGTGGGGCTGGGGTGGGAAGGTCCCTGGGATCAGGTAGAGGTTGTGCTATCTGAAATTCCTACTGGAGTTTTGGGTTGAAAGAGCCTTCTTATCTTGGTTACCCAGATGTGGGGCAGACAGGGAAGAGAGGAGGGGGATCTAAAAACCATCAATTGTCAAACATTAAAATGGAGTGAGGGAGAATGAATGTGGCAGAGTGTGTGTTTTCATCAACTTGAAGGTGTTCCACGTGTCCTTTGGGCCCTGATCACTTTTCTTCATTCTTTTTTCTGCTCCTCAAATGCAATAATTTCAACTGTCCTATATTCAAGTTCACTGATTCTTTCTTCTGCCATCTCACATCTGCTCTTGAACAACTCTTGAATTTTTCATTTAAGTTATTTTACTTTTCAGCTCCAGAATTTCTGTTTGGTTCCTTTTTGAAATTCATTATCTATCTATCTATTTATTTATTGTGCGTTAGGTGAAAATTTACAGCTTACGTTCATTTCTTATTCAAAAATTTATACACATATTGTTTTGTGACATTAGTTGCAATCCCCACAATGTGACAGCCCACTCCCCCTTTCCACCCTTGGTTCCCTGTGTCCATTTGACCAGTTCCTGTCCCTTCCTGCATTCTCGTCCTGCTTTTGGACAGGAGCTTCCCATTTGGTCTCGTATATCTGAACTAAGAAGCACATTCCTCGTGTGTATTATTTTTGTTTTAAAGTCCTGTTTAATCTTTGTCTGAAGAGTGGGCTTCGGGACTGCTTTCAGTTCTTGTTTAATAGTGCGTCCAGGGGTCATAGTCTTGGGGATTCCTCTAGTCTTTGTCAGATCAGTAAGTCTGGTCGTTTTATGTGAATTTTAGTTCTACTCTACATTTTTCTCCTGCTCTGTCTGGAACTCTCTGTTGTGACCCTGTCAGGGCGGTCATTAGTGGTAGCCAGGCACCATCTAGTTCTTCTGGTCTCAGGCTGGTGGAATCTCTGGTTCATTTGGCCCTTTAGTCCTTTGGGTTAGTATTTTCCTTGTGTCTTTGGTTTTCTTCATTCTGCTTTGCTCCGAGCTAGCTGAGACCAACTGATGTATCTTAGACGGCCGCTTGAAACTTTTTTTTGTCATTTAACAATGTAAAATTTTATTTGGCGTTTTATTTTGTAGTCCAAAATTAATAAATGCTTGACATGAATCTCTCTCTTCCCCACTCCATATCTATAGCATATATTGTTCTTTTTTTCTAATTGTACTTCAGATAAAGGGTTACAGAACAATTAGTTTCTCATTAAACAGCAATACACATACTGTTTTATGACATTGTTTAACAACCCCATGACATGTCAACCCTCTGCTTCTCGACCTTTTTTTTTCCTTTGGTGAAAATATACATAGCCAAAGATACACCATTTCAAAAATTTCTACATGCACAGTTCAGTGACATCGACTACACTCTTCCAATTG
>NW_004443987.1:2620941-2628173 GCF_000243295.1 Trichechus manatus latirostris
CCATTTCTGAAATCTTGTTGTTTATCTTTTGGATTTCTAATTGTTGTTTTTGTATAATTTCTAGTTGTGAATTTATTTTGGCATTTTATTCTGGCATTATTTTCCTGAATTCTTCCATTTTTTGTCTGCATTTTCCATGAATTTGTCTGTTTTTTCTTCATTTTTGTCTGCTTTTTGCTTCAACTCTTGGATAATTCTGAGTATTAAAGATTTGAATTCCCTATCAGGTAGTTCTAGTGCGTTTTCTTCCACTGGAAAGTCATCTGGTATTTTATTTTGGATGCCTACTGGAACCATCCTGTCCTGTTTTTGTAAATGTTTTGATATTGTCTGCTGTTTTTGGAGCATTCAGTAGTTATTTTTATTGTTTATTGATCGTAGATTTGTTTGTTTCATCCTTTTTTTTATTTAGCTATGTCTGAGCAGGCGGGCTGTGTGTTCTATGCTGTTTGCTCATCTGTGGGCAGGATACTTTTCACCTCCTTTTCCAATTGGCACGGTCAGTCACTCAGATATGGTACAGCAGGGCAGGTCTAGCAGAAGAGGAGTTACTGGGACGGGTTGTTTGTGGCACTTACTACAGCCACCACGGCATGTTGTTAATCAGTGTACGGCAGGTTCTGGTAGGCCGTGCCTGTGTGGCTTGGTGGTGTGATGTTAAGCGCCTGGTGCAGGGAGGCAGGATGTAAGGGGGATATTTTTATGTTTGGATATAAGATGGATATGGGAGAGAGGAGAGAGGAACAGGAGCCAAAAACAAACAAACTGAAAAGAGTGCTAGGGGAGCTTGCCGTTGGAATGGAGAGATGAGAAACTATCAAGTGGAGAAAAACAAAAAGAGGAAGAAGAAAAGAAAAGAATGAATAAATAAAAATCAGAAAGGAAAAAGAACAGCAAAGCTCCCAGGGATCACACTGGTGTGGCTACGAGGTCTGGGGAAGTTGTTCTCAGGTGTTGCAGTACAGCTTGGCTAGAAGGCGTAGAGGTATTCAGCGCCAGGTATTCAGGGAACAGAAGGAGAAGGAAGGTATAGAGATACGAGAAACTGAGTAAGAAAGACAAAAAGGGAAAAAGAGGGAAAAGAAAACAAAACAGATTTAAAAAAGAAAAGCCCCCCAGAAAACAGGGAAAAAAACCCACAAAAACAGAAATGCTCTCAGGGATCCCTCTGCACTTCTGCGCAAGCTGAGGGGGTAGGTCCCAAGCCGCGCAGCTCCGCCCGGACAGAATGGGCTCCCAACTCAAAAAAAGGAAAAGAAAACAAACAAACAAACAAAAGCCCTGGGATCCCACCAGCATGGCAGCCCAGACCAGGAAGCAGTTCCAGACTCGAATGGAGTTTTGAAGCCCCTCAGGAAGAAGCACAGATGACACACGGAGCCAGGTATTTGAGTGAAAGGAGGGGGAGGTGGTGAGAGGTAAGGAAGACATCCAAAGCAGTGGAAAAAAGCAACACCAGCAGCCAATAAATGGCACTCAGCCAGCCAGCCAGTGTGGGCAGGTGGAATCCAAACAGCTGGTGCTTCCCAGACAAGAGACCGCGGCTGTGGGAAGCAGAAGAGGCTGAGTAGGGGTGAAAAAGGGTGGGGGATGGGAAAGCGTATATTGCAAATTACTGGAGCTCCAAAGCCCCTCAGGAAGAAGCAAGGATGGCCCACGGAGCCAGGTATTTGAGCGAAATGAGAGGGAGGTGGTGAGAGGTAAGGAAGTAATCAAAAGAAGCAGAAAAAAGCAACACCAGCAGCCAACAAATGGCACTCAGAGAGCCGGCCAGCGCAGGTGGGTGGAATCCAAGCAGCCGGTGCTTCCCAGAACAGAGACTGTTGCCAGGGGAAGCAGAGGAGGCTGAGTGGGGGTGAAGAAGGGTGGGGGGGTGGGAAAGCATATATCGAAAATTACCAGTTGTTTTGTCTCCCGCTGGAAGCTCCTTGAAGCTGCTTTCTCATACCCCCTATTTGATGGTCTCCTATAGGAGTCCAAGATGGCGGATCCGCGCTGCGTTAGCTGATAGGGGACCTCTGCATGAATCTCTCCTCGCTCTCCGTTCTCTGTCAGTTTTCTCACTCCATTTGGTGCTTGGCTGAGTTCTTTATCTCTTCATTTGATGTTTTAGGGTTTCAGGATTGCTGTTTTCTCTGTTGGGCTTAGTTTTTTGGATCTTTGCTGTGGAGGGACGGCGTGGTGCTTCTGCCTAGAGCACCATATTGCCAGAAGTCCAATCCACTTGAAGCTTTTAAGACCCCAGTTGCTACTCATCAAAGTGGGATGTAGAAAATTTTCTTTATAAACCATGTTATGCCAATTGACCTAGATGTTCCCTGAAACTATGGTCCTCAAGCCCCAGCCAATCTACTCTGCCCTTCAAAGTGTCTGGAGGTGTCCAGGAAACTTAACTGCTTTTTCTTTTATCCAGTTGTTCTGACTTCCCCTGTATTGTGTGTTGTCCTTTTCACTGAGGTTGATCCTTGTCAACTATCTAGTTAGTGATTTCCCCTCCCCCTCCCTCGCCACCCTCATAACCATGAAAGAATGCTTTTTTCTGTGTTTAAACCTTTTCTTGAGTTCTTATAATAGTGGTCTTATACAATATTTGTCGTTTGGTGACTGACTTACTTCACTCAGCAAAATGGCCTCCAGATTCATCATTGTTCTTTACTGGTGCATAGTATTCCATTCTATGTATGTATCATAATTTGTTTTTCCATTAGTCTGCTGATGGTCATTTAGGTTGTTTCCATATTTTTGGTATTGTGAATAGTGCTGAATTGAACATGGGTGAGCCTATGTTTATTTGTGTAACAGCTCTTATTTCTCTAGGATATATTCCCAGGAGTGAGATTGCTGGATTGCATGGTATTTCTATTTTTAGATTTTTAAGGAAGTACCATATTGTTTTCTGATGTGGTTGTACCGTTTTACATTCCCACCAGCAGGGCAAGAGTTCCAGTATCTCCACAACCTCTCCAACATTTGTTATTTTGTGTTTTTTAGATTAGCGCCAGCCTTGTTGGGGTGAGATGGAATCTCATTGCAATTTTGATTTCCATTTCTCTAATGGCTAATGATCGTGAGCATTTCCTCATGTGTCTGTTAGCCACCCGAATGTCTTCTTTGGTGCAGTGTCTGTTCATCTCTTTGCTCATTTTTTAATTTGATTATTTCTCTTCTTGTTGTTGAGATGTTGCAGTATCTTGTAGATTTTAGAGATTAAACCTTATCGAATATGTTGTAGCCAAATTTTTTCCCCGGTCTGTGGATTCTCTTTTTACTTTTGGTGAAGTCTTTTGATGGGCATAAGTATTTGATTTTCAGGAGCTCCCAGTTATCTGGTTTCTCTTCTAGTGTTTGTGCATTGTAGTTATAGTTTGTATACTATTTATGCCATGTATTAGGGCTCCTACCGTTGTCCCTATTTTTTCTTCCATGATCTTTATCATTTTCAATTTTATATTTAGGTCTTTGATCCATTTTGAGTTAGTTTTTGTGTATGATGTGAGGTATGGTTCCTGTTTCATTTTTTTACAAATGGATATTCAATTATGCCAGCACCATCTGTAAAAGAAACTGTCTTTTCCCCATTTAAAGGACTTTGGGCCTTTGTCAAATATCAGCTGGTCATAAGTGGATGGATTTACATCGCGGTTCTCAATTCTGTTCCATTGGTCTTTGTGTTTGTTGTACCAGTACCAGGTTGTTTTGACTACCATGGTGGTATGATAGGTTCTAAAATCAGGTAGTGTGAGGCCTCCCACTTTGTTCTTCAGTAATGCTTTATTTATCCAGGACCTCTTCCCTTTCCATATAAAGTTGGTGATTTGTTTCTCCATCTCATTAAAAAATGTGGTTTAAGTTTGAATTGAAATGGCATTGTATCTGTAGATCGCTCTGGGTAGAACTGACATTTTCACAATGTTGAGTCTTCCTATCCATGAGCATGATATGTTTTTCCACTTCTGTAGGTCTCTTTTGGTTTCTTGCAGTAGTGTCTTGTAGTTTTCATTGTATAGCTCTTTTATGTCTCTGGTTAGATTTATTCCTAAGTATTTTATCTTCTTGGGGGTTATTGTAAATGGTATTGATTTGGTAATTTCCTCTTGGAGGTTCTTTCTGTTGGAGTAGAGGAATCCAACTGATTTTTGTATGTTTATCTTGTATCCTGAAACTTTGCTGAAATCTTCTGTTAGTTCCAGTAGTTTTCTTGTGGATTCTTTGGGGTTTTTTGGGTATAAGATCATATCATCTGCAAACAGAGACGCATTGACTTCTCTACCAATTTGGATGCACTTTATTTCTTCTTCTAGCCTAATTGCTCTGGCTAGGACCTCCAGCACAATGTTGAATAAGAGTCGTGATAAAGGGCATCCTTCTCTGGTTCCTGTTCTCAAGGGGAATGCTTTCAAACTCTCTCCATTTAGGATGATGTTGGCGGTTGGCTTTGTATAAATGCCGCTTTTATCTCAAGGAATTTCTTTTCTACTTTTTTTTCTGAGAGTTTTTATCAGGAATGTGTGGTGGACTTTGTCAAATGCCTTTTCTACATCAATTGATAAGATCATGTGGTTTTTATCTTTTGCTTTATTTATGTGATCGGTTACATTGATTGCTTTTCTCATGTTGAACCATAGCTGCATATGTGGTATGAATCCCACCTCATCATGATGAATTATTATTATTATTTTTTGATATGCTGTTGAAATATATTACCTAGAATTTTGCTGAGGATTATTGAGTATGTACATAACGATATTGGTCTGTAATTTTCTTTTTTTTAGTGTCTTTACCTGGCTTTGGTTTCAGGTTTATGCTGGCTTCATAGAATGAGTTCAGGAATATTCCTTCCTTTTCTATGCTCTTAAATACCTTTAGTAGTAGTGGTGTTAAGTCTTCTCTGAAATTTTGGTAGAATTTTGAAGTGAACCATCCAGGCCAGGGCTTTTTTTTTTATTATTATACTTTAGGTGAAGGTTTACAGAACAGCTATTTTCTCATTAAAAATTCAGTGCACATACTGTTTTATGACATTGGTTAACAACCCCACGACACGTCAACCCTCTCCTTTCTTGACTTTTTTTTGCTGAAAATATACATAGCCGAAGATACACCATTTCAAAAATTTCTACATGCACAATTCAGTGACCTCGATTACCTACTTCCAGTTGTGCTGCTAGTCTCACTTTAGATAAAGGTTTACAGAACAAAATAGTTTCTCATTAAACGGTTAGTACACATGTTATCCTATGACAAAAATTAACAACCCCACTACATGTCGAGACTGTCCTTACACAACCTAGGGATCCGTATCACCAGCTTTCCTGTCCCCTTCTGCCTTCTAGTCCTTGTCCCTGGACTGCTGTGCCTCGTTAGTCCCATTTTGTTTTATAGGGCTGTCCTATCCCCTGCTGTAAGGTGAACCTCGGAAGTGACTTCACCACTGAGACAAAAGGGTGTCTCGGGGCCATAATCTCGGGGTTTCTCCGGTCTCTTTCAGGCAAGTAAATCTGGTCTTTTTTGTGTGTGTTAGAATTCTTTTCTACATCCTTCTCCAGCTCTGTCCAGAACCCTCAGTTGTGATCCTGGTCAGAGCAGTCAGTGGTGGTAGCTTGGCACCATCTAGCTGTAATGGACTCAGTCTGGTGGAGGCCTTGGTAGATGTGGTCCATTAGTCCTTTGGACTAATCTTTTCCTTGTATCTTGTTCTCTTCAGTCTCCCTTGCTCCTGAACAGGTGAGACCAGTGGAGTATCTTAGATGGCTGCTCACAGGCTTTTAAGATCCCAGATGCTACTCACCAAGGTAGAATGTAGAACATTGTCTTTATAAACTATGTTCTGCCAATTGAGCTAGATGTTCCCCGAGACCATGGTCCCTACAGCCCTCCACCCAGCAATTCAGTCCCTCAGGGAGTTTGGATGTGTCTATGGAGCTTCCATGACCTTTCCTTGTACAAGTTTTACTGTCTTGCCCAGTATTGTGTACTGTGTTACCCTTCACCAAAATTACTACATATCTATAGTCTATTTAGTATTTTCCCCACCCCTCCCATCCCTTGTAACCAACAAAGATTTTGTGTGTAAAACTTTTCATGGGTTTTTACAATATAGGTCTCATACAATATTTGTCCTTTTGTGATTGACTTATTTCACTCAGCATAATGTCCTCCAGTTTCATCCATGTTATGAGATGCTTCACAGATTCATCATTGTTTTTTATCATTATGTAGTACTCCATTGTGTGTATGTACCATAGTTTGCTTATCCATTCATCCGTTGATGGGCATCTAGATTGTTTCCATCTTTTTGCTATTGTGAACAATGCTGCCATGAACAAGGGTGTGCATATGTCTATTCGAGTGATGGCTCGTTTCTCTAGGATATATTCCTAGGAGTGGGATTGCTGGATCCTATGGTATTTCTACTTTTAGCTTTCTAAGGAAGCGCCATATCATTTTCCAAAACAGTTATACCACTTTGCATTCCTACCAGCAGTGCATAAGAGTTCCGATCTTCCCGCAGCCTCTCTAACATTTGTTATTTCCAGTGTTTTTGATTCGTGCCAGTAATGCCAGTGTGAGATGGTATCACATTGTGGTTTTAATTTGCATTTCTCTAATGGCTAGTGATCACGAGCATTTCCTCATGTGTCTGTTGGCCACTTGAATGTCATCTTTGGTGAACTGTGTGTTCATTTCCTCTGCCCATTTTTTAATAGGATTGTCTTTTTGTGGTAGAGGTGTTGGATTTTCTTGTAGTTTTTGGAGGTTACACCTTTGACTTGTAGTGTCCAAAAACTTTTTTCCCAGTCTGTAGGTTCTCCTTTTACTCTTTTGTTGAAGTCTTTTGAAGAGTATAGGTGTTTGATTTTTAGATGATCCCAGTTATCTAGCTTATCTTCTGGGGTTTGTGTGTTGATGGTTATGGTTTGTATCCTGTTAATGCCCTGTGTTAGGGCCCATAGCTTTGGTACTATTTTTTCTTCTAAGAACTTTATAGTTTTTGGCTTTGTATTTGGGTCTTTGATCCATTTTGATTTAGTTTTTGTATATGTTGTGAGGTATGGGTCCTGTTTCATTTTTTTGTAGATGGATATCCAGTTTTGCCAACACCATTTGTTAAAAAGACTGTATTTTCCCCATTTGATGGACTTTGGGCCCTTGTCGAACATCAGGTGACTGTAGGTGGATGGATTTACATCTGGGTTCTCAATTCTGTTCCATTGGTCAAAGTATCTGCCATT
>NW_004443987.1:2629796-2631122 GCF_000243295.1 Trichechus manatus latirostris
TTTTTTTACTATTCTCTTTCTATTTGTTTGAGGTGTATGGTTAATGTTTTGATTTTGTCCCTTTCTTCTTTTTTGATGTGTGCATCTATTGCTATAAATTGTCTTCTGAGGACTGCCTTTGCTGTGTCCCAAAGGTTTTTGTATGATGTGTTTTCATTCTCGTTTGATTCTACGAATTTTTTGTTTCCATTTATGATTTCTTCTATTACCCAGTGGTTTGTAAGCAGGGTGTTCTTAAGTTTCCATGTAATTGATTCTTTTTCCTTGCCCTTTCTGTTGTTAGTTTCTAACTTGATGGCATTGTGGTCAGGAAAGATACTTTGTATTACCTCAACATTTTGGATCTTGTTGAGGATTGCTGTGGCCTAAGATGTGGTCTATTCTGGAGAATGTTCCATGTGCATTGGAAAAGAATGTTTACTTTTCAGCTGCTGGATGGAGTGTTCTATATATAACTGTGAGGTCAAGTTGGCTGATTGTGCCCTTTAGGTCTTCAGTATCTGTGCTGTTTCTTTTTAGATGTTCTGTCATTTACTGAGAGTGGTGTGTTGAAGTCTTCTACTATTATTGTGGAACTGTCAATTTCTCTTTTCAGTACTGTTAGAGTTTGTTTTATGTATTTTGGAGCTCTGTCATTGGGTGCATAAATGTTTATTATGGTTATGTCTTCATGATGGATCATCCCCTTAATCATTATATAGTGTCATTTCTTGTCTTTTATGGTGGATTTTGTTTTAAAGTCTATTTCATCTGAGATTAGTATTGCCACTCCCACTTTTTTTTGGTAGTTGTTAGCTTGATATATTTTTTTACAACTTTTGATTTTTAATAAATTCACATCTTTGTTTCTAAAGTGTGTCTCTTGTAGACAGCATATTGATGCATCCTGTTTTTTTTATCCATTGTCAGTCTCTGTCTCTTTATGGGTGCTTTGAGGCCATTTACATTCAGTGTAATTACTGATAGATGTGAGTTTATTGCTGATATTTTGTAGTGCTTTTGTTTTGGTGCTGACTTTTTCTTTGTTCCCCTAACTCTCCTGTGCTGAAGTACTTTTGTTTGTGGATTTTTTTTTTTCATTTCTTTTGTTTTTGTAGGTTTTTGTTTTTACTGAGACTTTATGTTTTTCCTCTTTATTTTTATAAGTATGTTTGTTAACTTTCCTTGTGGTTACCGTGAAATTTACCCTTATCTTTCTAAGTTTGAAGCAGTCAATTATTACTTGGTATCACCTTGCCTTCCTCTCCATTAGAAGGTTATATACCTACACCATTTATTAACTCTTTTATTGTTCTGATGTTGCTGTCATTTACAGATTAACTACTC
>NW_004443987.1:2632904-2634968 GCF_000243295.1 Trichechus manatus latirostris
AAAAAAAAGAACAAGAAAAACCCCCTCAATAACAACAACAAAAAAAAACCATGAAAAGAGAAATGCCCTCAGGGACCCCTCTGTGTGTCTGCGGAAGCTGAGGGGGTAGGTCCCAAGCCGTGCAGCACTGCCTAGCCATAACGGGCTCCCAACTCAAGAAAAGAAAAAGAAAGCAAACAAAAAATTCAAAACAAACAAATAAAGTCCCAGGAACCCACCAGTGTGGCAGTAAGGACCAGGAAGCAGTTCCACACTCCCTCAGGAAGAAGCAAGGGTGGAGCACGGAGCCAGATATTTGAAAGGAGGAGGATGTAGTGAGATGTAAGGAAGAAATCAAAAGAAGTGGTAAAAAGCAACACCAGCAGCCAACAAATGGCATTCAGGGGGTCGGCCAGTGCAGGCGGGTGGAATCCAAGGAGCTGGTTCTTCCCGGCTAAGAGACTGTGGCCGAGGGAAGCAGAGGAAGCCGAGTGGGGGTGAAGAAGGGTGGGGAGTGGGAAGGCCTATATTCCCGGTTACCAGTTGTTCTGTCTCCTGCTGGAAGCCCCGTAAAGCTGCTTTCTCGTACCCTTTATTTGCTGGTCTCTGATACGAGTGGATCTGTGCTGGGTTAGCTGATGGGGACCTCTGCATGTATGTGTCCTTGCTCCCTGTTCTCTGTCAGTTTCTTATTCCATTTGGTGCTTTGCTGAGTTCTTTATCTCTTCATTTGATGTTTAGGGTTTCAAGATTGCTGTTTTCTCTGTTTGGCTTAGTTTTTCAGTTCTTTGCTGTTGAGGCACGGCGTGGTACTTCTGCCTAGAGTGCCATGTTGCCTGAAGTCCAGCCCGGGGCTTTTTTTTTTGTTGGGAGTTTTTCTTTTTTTTTAATTCCCTCTTCAATCTCTTCTTTTGTTATGGGTTTATTTAGTTTTTCTATGTCGGTTTGTGTTAGTTTAGGTAGGTAGTGTGTTTCTAGAAATTTGTCCATTTCCTCTAGGTTTTCAAATTTGTTGGAGTACAATTTTTCGTAGCATTGTTATGATCATTTTTATTTCAGTAGGGTCTGTTGTGATATCACTCATCTCATTTCTTATTTGGGTTATTTGTTCCTCTCCTGTTTTTCTTTTGTCAGTTTGGCCAATGGTTTGTTGATTCTGCTGGTCTTTTCAAAGAACCAACTTTTGGTAACATTGACTCTTTTAATTCTTTTTCTGTTCTCTATTTCATTTATTTCTGCTCTGATTTTTATTCTTTCCTTTCTTCTGGTGCCTGAGGGCTACTCTTGCTGCTCTCTTTCTATTTGTTCAAGTTTTAGGGTTAGTATTCTTATTTTGGCCCTTTCTTCTTTTCGATGTGTGCATTTGTTGCTATAAATTGACCTCTAAGCACTGCTTTCGCTGTGTCCCAAAGGTTCTGGTAAGATGTGTTTTCATTCTCATTTGACTATGAATTTCTTTATTCTGTCCTTGATTTCTTCTGTAGCCCAGCTGTTTTTGAGCAAGGTATTGTTCAGTTTCCATATATTTGATTTTTTCCTTGCTATTTATGTTATTGATTTTAACTTTTATGGCAATATGGTCATAAAAGATGATTTGTAATATTTCAGTGTTTAGATTCTGTTAAGGTTTGCTTTATGGCCTAAAATGTGGTCTATTCTGGAGAATGTTCCATGTGTGTTGGAAAAAAATGTATACTTGACTGCTGTTGAGTGGAGTGTTCCCTGTCTATGAGGTCAAGTTGATTGATTGTGGCGTATAGATCTTCTGAATCTTTATTGAGTTTCTTTCTAGATGTTCTGTCCTTCTCCAAAAGTGGTGTGTGGAAGTCTCCTTCTACTATTGTGGAGTTGCCTTTTTCTCTTTTCAGTGCTGTTAGAGTTTGTTTTATGTATTTTGGAGCCCTGTCATTAGGTGTATATATATTTATTATGGTTATATCCCCTGGTGTATTGACCCTTCAGTCATTATATAGTGTCCTTCTCTATCCTTTGTGGTGGATTTTGCTTTAAATTCTATTTTGTCAGAGATTAATATTGTCTCTCCTGCTCTTTTTTGTTTGTTCTTTGCTTGATATATATATTTTC
>NW_004443987.1:2640584-2673429 GCF_000243295.1 Trichechus manatus latirostris
TGTTCCTGTATTATCTTCCTGAGTTTTTCCAATGTTTTGTCTGTATTTTCCATGAATTTGTCTATTTTTTCCTCATGTTTGTCAGCTTTTTGCGTCAGTTCTTGGAGAATTCTGAGTATTAGAAATTTGAATTCCCTATCAGGTAGTTCTAGTGCATTTTCTTCCACAGGAGAGTCATCTGGTGTTTTATTTTGGACGCTTACTTGAACCATCCTGTCTTGTTTTTGTAAATGTTTTGATATTGTCTGCTGTTTTCAGGGCATTCAGTAGTTATTTTTCTTGTTTATTGATTGTAGATTTGGTTGTTTCATCCCTTTTTTTAAAAAAACTTTGACTATGTCTGAGCAGGCGGGCTGTGTGTTGTTTGCTGTTTGCTTGTCTGTGCACTCAATACTTTTTGTCTATTTCTCCAACTGGCAGGGTCAGTCACTCAGATATGGTATGGCAGGGCAGGTCTAGCTGAACAGGAGTTACTGGGATGGGTTGTTTGTTGGACTTACTACAGCCACCAGAGCGGGTCAGTAATCAGTGCAGGGCAGGTTCCAGTAGGCCGTGCTCATGCTGCTTGGTGGTGTGATCTCAAGTGCACAGTGCAGGTAGGCAGAATGCAGCGGGGCGATATGTTATGTGTGGATCTAAGATGGATATTGGAGAGAGGAGAGAGGAACAGGCACCAAAAACATACAAAGAAACAAAAAAGAATGCTAGGTGAGCTTGCTGTTGGAGTGAAGGGATGAGAGACTATGAAGTGGAGAAAAACTGAAAGGGGAAGAGGAAGAAAAGAAAAGAATGAATAAATAAAAATCAGAAAGTTTAGAGAACCTCAAAGTTCCCAGTGATCCCACTGGTGCAGCTTTGAGGTCTAAGAAAGTCACTCTCAGGTGTTGCAGTACAGCCTGGCTAGAAGGTATAGAGGTATACAATGCCAGGTATTCAGGGAACAGAAAGAGAAGGAAGAAATAGAGAGACGAGAAACTGAGCAGTGAAGAAAGACAAAAAGGGAAAAAAGAGAGAAAAGAAAACAAAACAAATTAAAAAGAAAACAAGAACAAGAAAGGCCCCCAAAAAAACAGAAAAAAAAAACCAACGAGAAAAGAAATGCCCTCAGGCATCGCTCTGCACGCCTGTTGAAACTGAAGGGGAGTCTCCTTGCCACGCAGCTCCACCTGGCCAGAAATGGCTCCCAACTCAAGAAAAGGAAAAGAAAACAAACAAACAATTCAAAACAAACAAACGAACAAAAGCCCCGGGATCCCACCAGTGCTGTAGCCCAGAGCGGGAAGCAGCTCCACACTCGAATGGGGCTCCGCAGCCCCTCAGGAAGAAGCAAAGATGGTGCACAGAGCCAGGCACTCGTGTGAAAGGAGGGGGAGGTGGCGACAGACAAGTAAGAAATCAAAAGAAGCAGAAAAAAAAAAGCAACACTAGCAGTCAACAAATGGCACTCAGAGAGCCAGCTAGTGCGGGCTGGAGTTTCTGGACAAGAGACTGTGTCCGCGGGAAGCAGAGGGGGCTGAGTGCAGATGAAGAAGGGTAGAGAGTGGGAAAGTGTATATCACAAACTACCGGCGCTCTGCAGCCCCTCGGAAGAAGCAAAGATGGCGCAAGGAGAGAGGCACTCGAGTGAAAGGAGGGGGAGATGGCGAGAAGCAAGGAAGAAATCAAAAGAAGTGGAAAAAAAACAACACCAGCAGCCAACAAATGGCACCCAGAGAGCCGACCGCTCGGGCGTGTGGAATCCAAGTAGCCGTCATTTCCTGGTCAAGAGACCATGGCCATGGGAAGCAGAGGAGGCTGAGCCGGGGCGAAGAGGGGTGGGGGGTGGGAAAGCGAGAAGTGCAAATTACCGGTTGTTTTGTCTACTGCTGGACGCTCCGTGAGGCTGCTTTCTCGTACCCCCTGTTTGCTGGTCTGTGATAGGAGTCCAAGATGGCGGATCCGCGCTGCGTTAGCTGATAGGGGACCTCTGCATGAATCTCTCCTCGCTGTCTGTTCTCTGTCATTTTTCTCACTCCATTTGGTGCTTGGCTGAGTTCTTTATCTCTTCATTTGATGTTTTAGGATTTCAGGATTGTTGTATTCTCTGTTCAGCTTTGTTTTTCGGATCTTTGCTGTGGAGGGATGGCGTGGTGCTTCTGCCTAGAGCGCCATTTTGCTGGAACTCTTGTGTTTTTCTTCTTTTTTATTTTGATGGGTTGGCTTGTTAGGTTCCTTTGTTGTTACCTTGAAATTTACCATTATATTTGCAAGTTTAAACGGATCTTTTATTTCTTGGTAACACGTTATCTTTCTCTCCATATGGAAGTTCTATGACTACACTCTTTATTCCCTCTTTTTTGTTTTGACATTGTCATCATTTAAGTATTAATGTCTCTGGTTCCCTATTTTCAGTCTTTTAGCTTTGATTTGTTTTTGTGAATTCCCTCTCTGGGCTGATAACTGGTTGTTCTGTCCTGTGTTCTAGTCTTGGATTGTTGTCTGATATTGTTGTTTCTCTAACTGGAGGACTCCCTTTAATATTTCTTCTAATTTTAGTTTGGTTTTTACAAATTCCCTTAACTTCTGTTTATCTAGAAGTGACCTAATTTTGCCACAGTATTTGAGAGAAAGTTTTGCTGGATATATAATTCTTGGCTGGCAATTTTTTTTCCTTCAAGTTTTTATATATGTCATCTCATTGCCTTCTTTCAAGTATGGTTTCCGCTGAGTAATCACAGCTTAGTCTTATTGGTTCTCTTTTGTTCTATTTCTAGCCTTTTAAGGAAATTCCATATCGTTTTCCAAATTGGTTGTGCCATTTTCCACTCTCACCAACCGTGCATAAGAGTTCTAATCTCCCTGTAGCCTCTCCAACATTTGTTATTTTCTCTTTTTCTGATTCGTGCTAGTAATGTCGAGGTGAGATGGTGTCTCATTGTAGTTTTGATTTGCATTTCTCTAATGGCTAGTGATTGTGAGCATTTCCTAATGTGTCTGTTAACCACCTGAATGTCTTTGGTGAAGTGTCTGTTCATATCCTGTACGCATTTTGTAATTGGATTTTTTGTCTTTTTCTTGTGGAGCTGCTGGATTTTCTTATAGATTTTAGAGATTAGACCTTTCTTGAATTCATCATAGCCAATTTTTTCCCCAGTCTGTAGGCTCTCTTTTTACTCTTTTGGTGAAGTCTTTTGATGAGCATAAGTGTTTAAGTTTTAGAAGATCCCAGTTATCTAGCTTATCTTCTGGTATTCATGGATTGTTAATTATGGTTTTTATCCTATCTATGCTGTGTACTAGGTCCTCTTGCATTACCCTGTTTTTTCTTCTATGAGCTTTATAATTTTTGGTTTCATATTTAGGTCTTTCATCCATTTTGATTTACTTTTTGTGTACAGTGTAAGGTATGGGTCCTATTTCATTTTTTTGCAGATGGACGTCCATTTTTGCCAGCAACATTTGTTAAAAAAGACTGTCTTTTTCCCATTTAATGGACTTTGGTCCTTTGTCAAATATCAGGTTACCGTAGGTGGATGCATTTACATCTGGGTTCTCTATTCTGTTCCAGTAGTCAATGTGTCTGTCATTGTACCGGTACCAGACTGTTTTGACTACCATTGCTGTATAGTAGTTTCTGAGGTCAGATAGTTTGAGTCTTCCTACTTTATTCTTCTTCTTCAACAGTGTTTTACCTATCCATGGCCTCTTTCCTTTGTTGGTACATGGATCAAGATTGCATTGTATTTGTAGATTGCTTCGGGTAGAATTGACGTTTTCACAGTGTTGAGTCTACCTGTCCATGAGTGTGTTATGTTTTTCCATTTGTGTAGATCTTGTTTGGTTTCTTGCAGCAGTATATTGTGGTTTTCTTTGTATAGGTCTTTTACGTCCCTGGTTAGATTTATTCCTAGGTATTTTATTTTTTTAGGGGCTATTATAAATGGTATTGCTTTCCTGATTTCCTTTTCATAGTTCTTTTTATTGGTGCATAGGAATCCAACTGATTTTTGTATGTTTATCTTATATCCTGCTACTCTGCTGAATCTTTCTGTTAGTTCCAGTTGTTTTCTCATGGAGTCTTTTGGGTTTTCTATGTATAATATCATATAATCCACAAATAGGGACAGTTTTACTTCTTCCTTACCAATTTGGATGTCTTTTATTTCTTTTTCTTGCCTTATTGCTCTAGCTAGGAATTCCCCAACACAGTGTTAAATAGGAGTGGTGATAAAGGACATCCTTGTCTTGTTCCTGTTTTCAAGGGGAATGTTTTTAGCGTCTCTCCATTAAGAATGATGTTGGCTGTTGGTTTTATTTGTAGATGCCCTTTATTATGTTGAGGAATTTCCCTTCCATATCTATATCTATTTTATTGATAATTTTTATCAGGAATTGTTGTTGGATATTAGCAAATGCCTTTTCTGTGTTGATTGAGATGATCATGTGATTTTTTTCTTTTGTTTTATTTAAGTGGTGGATTATATTGATTTATTTTTTAATGTTGAACCATGCTTGCATACCTAGTATGAATCCCGCTTGGTCATGGTATATATATATATTTTTGTTTAATATGATGCTGAATTCTATTGGCTAGAATTTTGTTGAGAATTTTTGCATCTATATTTATGAGAGATATTGGTCTGTAATTTCCTTTTTTTGTGGTGTCTTTGCCTGGTTTTGGCATTAGGCGTATGCTGCCTTCATAGAATGAATTTGGAAGTTTCCCTTCTTTTCTATCTTCTCAAATAGTTTGAGTAATACTGGTGCAAGCTCCTCTCTGAATGTTTGGTAAAATTCTCCAATGAAGTCCTCTGGGCCAGGGTCTTTTTTTGTTGTGAGTTTTTTTTTTTTTTTTTAAATCTTCTCAATCTTTTCTCTTGTTATACATCTGTTCAGATTTTCGACCTCAGTTTCTGTTAGTTTAGGTAGGTAGTGGTTTCTAGAATTTGTCCATTTCCTCTAGGTTTTCCTACCCTTCCATTTGTTTTTGATACTTCTTGCATCATTCAATATTTTTCCCATAGTATGCTTTAAAATTGCAACTCGACACTTGCATTTTTTTTCTTCAGTCCTTTTAGTTTGAGAAATCCTGAGCATATTCTTCCCTTTTGGTTTTCTAACTCCAGGTCTTTGCAGATTTCATTATAATGTTTCACCTTGTCTTCTTGAGCTGTCCTTTGAAACCTTCTGTTCAGCTCTTTTACTTTATCATTTCTTCAATTCCTTTTAGCTACTCTATTTTCAAGAGCAAGTTTCAGAGTCCCTTCTGACATCCATTTTGGTCTTTTCTTTCTTTCCTGTATTTTTAATGATCTTTTGCTTTCCTCATGTGTGATATCCTTCATGTCTTCCCAGAACTCGTCTAGTCTTCAGTCACTAGTGTTCAATACTTCAAATCTATTCTTGAGATGATCTCTAAATTCAGGGGGATATACTCAAGATCAGATTTTGGCTCTCCTGGACTTGTTTTAATTTTCTTCAGCTTCAACCTGAACTTGTGTATGAGCATTGATGGTCCTTTCCACAGACAGCCCCTGGCCTTGTTCTGGTTGATAGTTTTGAGCTTGTCAATCAATCGTCTCTTTCCACAGATGTAGTCGATTTGATTCCTGTGTTTTCCATCTGGTTATGTCCACGTGTATAGTCACTGTTTATGTTACTAAAAAAAGGTATTTACAATGAAGATGTTGTTGCTCTTGCAAAATTCTATCATGCTATCTCCGACTTCGTTTCTATCACCAAGGCCATATTTTGCAACTACTGATCCTTCTTCTAGTTTCCAACTTCCCCATTCCAAGTACCAGCATTTACGAAAGCATCTTGATTGCATGTTTGATCAATTTCAGATTGCAGAAGTTGGTTAAAATCTTAAATTTCCTCATCTTTGTCATTGGTGGTTGGTGCGTAAATTCGTATATTAGTCTTATTAACTGGTCTTCCTTGTAGGCATATGTTTATTATCCTATCACTGACAGTGTTGTACTTCAGGAGAGATCTTGATTTTTTTTTATGATGAATGCGATGCCATTCCTGTAATGAAATATTTAGAATATGCAAATTCATTCTATAATGAAATACACAGACTATGCAAATCCATAGGTATAGAAAGTAGACTAGAGGTTACCAGAGGCTGTGGGGAGGCAGGAATGGAGAATTATTGCTTAATGGGTACAGAATTTCTGTTTGGAGTGATGAAATAGTTTTGAAAATTGTGGTGATCATTGTCCAACATTGTGAATGTAATTGATGCCACCAAATTACACACTGAAAAGTCATTAAAATGGCAAATGTTATGTTATATGTATTCTACTACAATTTTTTAATGGTGATTTCTTTAGTAGGAAAGACACCATAGCCTTCTTTCAGCTGTGGATATTAAATCCATCCTTGAGCCAGAGTATTGAAAATTGAGAAATATCATCTCTATCCCTCCTCTCCCCCATTCCTACATTTCCAGGGATTTGTGAATCTTTGTTATCAAGAGCCAGAGCTGCCAGGCTAGTTGACCCCCTCCCTGTGAAATGAGATTCTTCCCTCTTTGCCAATTTTAGAAGCTCTGTGCTTTATTCTGTTAAGGAATCCTGCAATTTCTTTATGCCTATATGGAAATTATATGCTTAAAATGATGACAGGTAACTCTTCCTTTGCTGCATTCTCTCCAAGGCATGTAGAGCCATCCACAGACAGAGTATCCTTTCAAAACACCATTATTTTTTATTGTGTCTGTTCACTTATTTTTCCTTACACAGGAGCTAGTGCCTTATACTTGATAATGGCCTTAAATCTTCCTGACTAGGCTAATATACTTGTCTTTGACCAGCGAACAATTTAATAATTACTTTTACATTCTATTGCAGACAAATTGAATTCTGGTTAATTAAATATGATATGAAATTCAAAATTTTATGTAGATTTTGGGGGAGAAGTGTATTTTTTTCTATTTTTTGTGGGGATATGGAGTAAATGTTTTTCCTATATATAATCTTATTTCTAACCTTTGCTATCCATTTGACTCATTCTAATGCACTGATACAGAATATTGCATGTGAGAAGACTGAGATGTGGAAGTTATCTTAGTAGGGATGGACAAGTCCTGGGGACTGAGGCTAGTGTTGGTTGACAAATCCTAGTCAAGACTGAAACCTAAGGAGAGTATAAAATGTCAGTTTGTCCAAGCACTAAAAAGAGAACACACACACTCACACACACATCTGTGGTCTGAGGTCTCTTTCTGCTCTCCTTCTTGTTTTGTCAATGCTGCTAATTTGCCAAACTCTGTGAAGATGACAATTATCCTTGTAAATTATGTATAATATTTCCAACATTTAGGGTTACTTCACTTCCTCCTCCACTTCACTGAAGTGCAGTTCTGCATTGAGTACTCTTATTTCCTTTTACCGTAAATACTGTATTCATATCATAGCAAGTTAAACTTGACAGCAATGGTAGTTTTGATGGACTGAAGAGCGCTCGTGAAAAAAAGATTGCTAAAAAAAATAACGTAAAAAAGAAGTAACCTCTTTATTGCAACCCTAAATCACAGGTCTATAGATGATTTGGTAGAGATTGACCTCTTCTGCTCTCTAATTTTCAGATGAACCTACATGGTCTCAGGTAGACTCGACATGTTCAAAATGGAAGTAACCGGGATAAGGAAACTTGAAATTAAATCATTTAAGGTTAAAAAATCAGGTCTTTATTCTGGGAAGAGAAGACTAGGGGCTGTTTAATACTCGTTTTCAAATATTTGAAGGGTGTCCTTTGGATGAGAGCGTGAACTTATTCTCTGTCACCAGAGAACAGGCCCTGAGCCAAAGAGTTGAAGCTATCGGTAGGAATACTTAGGCTTAACACAAGAAAGATCTATAATAATAATTAGAATTGAGAATGGAATTGGCTGCCTCAGGGGTAAAGTGCTCTCCATCCCAAGACCTATTCAAGCAGAAGCTGGCTGACCACTTGATAGGGGTGTTTTAGAAAGAATTCAATCATTGTTTGATAGATAATTGAGAAAACTGAACACTAGGCTCTCTTCTAAGAAAATTCTGTAATCCTGTGTATTATTCTTTTTTGCTTAGTCGGTTCCCTCATGGATCCAATGGCTTTGTAGTTAATCCTTTAATGACTCTAATAGATAAATAAAAGCCACATATTCCAGTCCCTATTTCCACTGCTTCTAGTAAAATTTCCACTTCTAACCTTATAAGCAGATGAACTAGATAGCTATTTTGAGCTATGAGTCAGAGATAAGGGAGGACCAGAAGTGGCACACTAAGCTGTAGTGCTCATTTACACCTCATTGTGAGTGAATTGTTGGAGCCATTTCTACATGACAACTGATCTTAATGGAAGAAATGGACAAAGCACAGAAAAAAAACTAAGTGTCTGGAGGTGGGAGAAAAGAGAACTCACCCTTTTATCATAGGAGTTTATGGATAACTGGATATAATATGCTGGATTCCTCTTCAGAAAATACAATATTCTCCAATTTCAATGACCTTAATCATCTTTATTCTGATGGTTGAAGTTACCCTTTTTTTCTGTTTCATTCACTATTAATATACTATATGCACCACTGACAGTTAAGCTTCTGAGGTCCAGGTCCTATATGACCACAACAAATTGTTGAAATCACCCCCATTGTCTACTGAATAAAATGTAAAACTCATAGCTTGGTGTGCAAGACCATTTATAGTTTTACCTCCACTTTCCATTCTAATCTTACATCACATGGCTTACCTTCATATCTATGCCCTCATTCCAGCAGAACAACAGGTGTTTACTATAAAAACCATGTACTCTTATGACTCTGTACTTTGTCTTCTGCTATTCTACCTATGAGGATTAACTTTTTCTCTTGTCTTTGTAATATAAACTTCATATTTTGTAAAGGCTAGTTAAAATACTACCTTGCCAACCAAGCCTTCTTTAACATGTATTGTCCAACCACACCACCCTGCCCATCAAGCTGACAATATTTTCTCCCTCCTTCTGATCAACCAGGGTACTATTTGTGCATCTCTTTTACTTCAGTTATGTTTTGTTTGTCCTGCCCTTGTTTTTTAGTATTAAGTTGAACTATATGAAATTGCTGATATTCAAATATTTTTTACTCACATAAGCAGAATTTTATATTATTTAACCTAGTATATAACTTGTGTCTCCTAATAGACTATAAGCTCCTTGAATCCCCCCAAAGTGTCTACCAAATGTCTCCTCTAATCTTCTTCTCCAGCATAGCATATTGAACTGAAATTATGTTCATGAATTCATTATAAAATGAATATTATGTTCAAACTGGGTTCCAATGTTTAGTAATTCTCAGGTTGAGTGGTTTAAATGGGAGTTTTTTCCCCTCAAGATTGGTAATTAAAGAGACTCCCATAAAGGCTCTGTATGAACTTTGGCTGAATCAGAAAAAAACAATTTTATGCATCATTTAGTGGTTATATAAATCTTCAAGGTAACTTCAACTTTCAGATTTTATTATTTCAATTTCCAAATTCTCTTGGTGTATAATTTGCTTGATACTTCAATAGGACCTCATATCCCATACAACGTTCTTACTCTTCAGGTTTTGTGACAAAGTTTTCACCTAGGGTCAAAATTTACCTAAATTTTAAGCACAGACTGGCAATTACTTTATCTTTATTCTCTTTCTTATTTGCTATGGTGATCAGGTAGCTGCATCCATTTCCCAGCTACCACAATCCTTCCCCTACCACCCTGCCCAGGGTTGTATTTTCTTTTCGGATAGGTATGCCGGTATATCTATGCACAAAGGCTTCAGGTCCTTGTTCTGTTCTTCTCTGTACCCTCAATACCTACAACAGTGCCTGGAACATCATTGGCTCTGAGTTAATTAATGTGTGCTAAAGGGAAGAAGAAAAGAAGTTAGGGAGGGAAAGGGGGAGGAATAGAGGGAAGGAAAGAAGGAAGGAAGGAAAGAAGGAAGAAACCACAGTAAACTACTAAGTTCTACCTCTTTTAGGTGATCTGCAGTTTTGTTTTGGTTCCTCAGTTTAGGTTGGAGTTCTAATAAGGATAACTTGAAAGATAGAGTTCTACCAGGAATTAGAAGCAATGAAATGGAATAATTTTCATGTGTTCTCTGGGTGTCAGGATTCAAAATATCAAAGACAAGTTGTAGTACCATCCCCCTTGGGATGAGCAGAATGCTAAGGAAATTAAACTCTGAGGATACAAGACAAAACCAGAGATGCCACTGAGAAACACCAAATAAATGAAAGCAGAAAAGACCTTGGCATGTGAGCTGAGCAACATAAGATTGACAATCTGTTTATCTACAGGAGGAAAAAACATTCTTAACTAGGAAACTGAGCAAGCAGATTGCTGCCCCTCAAGCTCCAAGCCTCTAGGGCCATGGTTACTGCAGATTTCACCCCTCCTCTTCCTTCAACATACCAGATAGTCCCAAGAATGCAGGAAATAATGAATGACTTCCAAAGCTATTAGCAATATATTCAGAACACAAGAGCCTGTGAGGCACAGTGGAGGCAGGCAGAAGATTCTTTTCTTTTTTTTCTTTTTCTTTCAAACTAAATGCCTCTCAGAAAGCTCTTCTCAATAGATAGTTTAGTGAAATGCTGGCTCTGGAAGGTGGTTTTCCATGTGACACGCCTTTTATTTAGACATTCAGTCATCCATTGACCTCTTGGTCTGAGGGTTAATAACACATGATTAAGAGGGAAAAAATCTCCATTTGGTGGAAAACAACAAGAACAACCGAATTTCTGTCTATCAATCGTTTTTACTTCAGGTTAAAGGAACTTTCCCAAAAAGGGCATACACCAGCCACTGGAGTGGTAATCCCAGCAGTGTTGATTAAGGACATAGGTTCAAGCTTTTTTAATTCAGCACCTCCAGTTTGCTTCAAACGGAACTCTGCAGGCAGAAAGGATACACAGCATATATATAGGAATAAGAAACTGTCCTACTGAGATTTTATTGCTCAGTGGCATTACTTATCTTGCATTATAAGATTAGCAAAGATCTTATAGGCTGTAAACATGAGACTTCCATCTTCTTTATGAAATTACAAATTACCACTTCTTAAAATGCCTTCACTACTGACAGGCAATAGTATTATTTTCATAATTTTTTATCAAACTAGGCAAGATGGACATGATGTATCTAGTAACGAAGAAGCCCATAGAGAATATGGAGACAATGGATCTTGGTCCTTGCACAAAGAGATGCAATCTTTCCTTTTAATAGAGTAGGGCCTGACTTCACAGATCAGGCATAATCCTTCAGCTTTTCTCATCTGTAGAATTTGATTCTGTATTACATTTGATGGATTGTATTGTTCCCTGAATGTCAAGGTAAAAACATGTCACACTGGGCTCCAGGTATTAGTTCCAGGTACCCAGAAATAAGGACGTAAACCAGAACTAGGGAGGCACAACAGAGTTTAGGACCAGAATAGAGATGTTGAGAGTATTAGAACCCAAAAAATCTAAAATACTGGTTTGGTATGAGGTCAAATGTCAATACTCAGCAAGAAGCAAAAGGTAAGAAGAATATAGAAGCCAGAGATCACAGCCAGGCAATGGGTCAGAGAATTTTAAGTAATCTAGAGAGCATTAATAATACACCTAAAATGGAAAAAAACAGAAACTGAAGCAAAACTTTACCTCTAGCAGTAAGTCTTACTATAGTAGATAGCAATGCCCAGCTTACCTACAGTGAACAGAGCTAAGCAAGCTTAACTGTCCAGCAACTTGTCACACTTGTAAGAGATTGAGTTTGTTCCACAAGTATGAAAGTCCATTGTGTTATCCATTTACCATATTAATACCCATCTTAAAGCCAGATCTTCATAAATTCTTTATGTATAGCAGCCAGCTCAGACACTTTCCTTCAGTTTCTAAAATGAAGAAGTAATATAGCTGGGAACCAGCAATAGTTACTCCCTGCCCTCCCTCAAATCAAGACTGCCCAAGAGATCATAGGATCTATCTATCATATTCCAGGAGTGAAATACAATAGCTTATTAAGAGCTGGTACATTCAGGAGAAGTATCAGAAATTTGTTTTTCACCCATATCAACTTTCAGAAGGTTGATAACAGCCTAGGTGCAATCTCATAGTTTGGAGTAAGAAAGAAAACTTAATTTTTCATTTTTCCACTATGTACTTAGCACTGTGTTAGGCTCCTTCAAATGTATTTTATTGTTTAATTTTCACAAACGATGCTTTGAGCTATATGTTACTATGAATCAAGCATATTGTTTCATAATAGCTTTCATAGTGCTCATAGTCCCTAAGTCACTTTGCAATGGGCAATTTTTGCAAATCTGTAAAAAACAACAACGAGATCTAGATTAGCCTTTGGAACATGAAATGATGCCTGCAAACACAACATTGTTGCATTCCTTTAATGTTCTCATAAAAGCTGTTAAGTGTAACAGAAGTTTGGGATAATTATTGTAGTAGGCTATTTCCAATAATGTTAGAGGATTTCACAAATTCAGTTTACTGCCAATAAACATTTGTAGTATTTTTTTGCATTGCACAGTCATTACTTATAGTTAAACATTCTTATCATCATATAATGTATACAGAAGCCAATACTTTATGTATATACAGGCACACACACTAACAATCACTCATGCAAAATCAAAATCAACTAAAGATAAATTTCTTAGCCTCATTTCCCCCATCCTAACACACACAGTAAATACAAAGACCAGATGTGCAATCACATCGATTTCTAAACTCAGTTTAGATTCTACAAAGTACTTGTGCTGCAATCCCTGATAAATGGTACTTAATAGTCATTCTTATATTCCCTTTAGCTGTCAAGAAAAAAAAATAGTGTTATTAATGGGGTTGCTCCTAGAAATATTTGGTGTATAACGGACAGAACATGAGGACTGGGACCCAAGATTGTGGGGGTCTGTTCTTTGGGTGCCAGTCACTAGTTGGATAACTACCTTTCAGCTTAACCATTTGTAAAATCCACATGAAAATGCTCTCACCTCAGAAGGTTAATGTGAGCATTACTGAATATTGGTAAAATATGCTTTGAAGTCCTGGGATAAAAGGCACAAGCCCACTTCTATTCTTGTTCCTTTTGTTTTGAGATAATTGTTTATTTAATTCTGTTGGATTAAATACAGAAGGTAAAGGTTTATGGAAAGTATTGAAGAAGAAAAGTGTCAGATAAATATTAAATTGTTTTTCTTACTTAATTGTTTATCTAATTCTGTTGGATTAGATACTGAAGTTAAAGTTTATGGAAAGTATTGAAGAAGAAAAGTGCCAGACAAATGTTAAATTGTTTTTCTTTCGTAAAATGACTGAATATCAAGCTTGCCTTTAGGCTGGATTTTGCTTGTGTACGGTTATCCTGAAGACAGTGTTGCTCTGGGTGAATTAAAGGAGAATATAGCCTTTCAGGGATTCTTCTGGGAGAAAACCTAACTTGTGTGCTTATCCCGTAAAAGTTCCCATTGACCTCAGAACCCACCCCATTATTACTAATAACCCCATGATTAGTAACTGGCTTAGTTTTTAGAATCTCTATAATTATTGTTAACAAAAACATGATCTGTAGCACTTCAGCCAATCAGTGTCCAAGGCTGCTGTCCCTTGAACAACTGCTTGCTGGTAGGAAAGGGAATAGTGTAGCATAATGGTTGAGAGTGAAAGCTCTGAACAAGCTTGAATTTGATTCTCTATAGGACCACTTTTCAGCGGTGTGCAAGTTATTTAAGCTCTCTGTTACTCAATTTCTTTATCTGTAAAATGGAGATAAAAAAGAGTAAACATCTCTAGGGTTGGTGTGGGGATTAAATGAGAGAATCAATACAAATTGTTTAGCACAATGCCTGTCATGTGTTCAGTGCTCCACAGATGATAGTTCTTATTGTTAGACAAGGTGTCCCTGGGTGGCACAAATGGTTAAGCGCTCAACTACTAGCTGGAAGGTTGGCAGTTTGAACCCACTCAGAGACACCTCAGAAGATAGGCCTGGAGATCTGCTTCTGAAAGGTCACAACCTTGAAAACCCTGTGGAGCAGTTCTATTCTGTACACATGGGGTTACCATGCTTCAAAATCAACTCAATGGAAACTAGCAACAACAATAGCACTTGTTAGACACCTGTAAAAGTCAACCCATCAGAGCAAGAAGTCTTTTTATATATAAGGGAAACTTCCACAACATTCTGTGAAGTTTTAGACCTTGGGTTAGTTATACGGTTGTTACAGCGTCCATTACCTTCTCTGTAAAATGAAGATAATACTTGCACTATTGCACAGTTTTGTTGTGAAAAGTAAATTGTTAACATAATAAAATTGCTAAGAACAGTCCTGGGAACATAGTAAAAATGTAATTGTTAGCTACTCTTCAGGTTAGGCTTGAAAAAGTTTGTAACAAACAAAACAAAACAAAAACTCTTCTCCATTTACATGGGGAATTATTATTTTTCTATGCTATCCACACCCACTCTTTTCCTAAATCCTTCCATTTTTTTCTTACTAAACATCTCTTACATCACTTGTTATACTCAATTTCATGATATTTTTCTCAGTTACAATCTGGTTTTATCTGTGCTACTTGTCTGCTATAGTGTTGCCCATCTCCAGTCTAGTGTACATATGGAAGTTGTTGATCCACTGAATGACTCTCCAAAGGGTCTTTACCAATCAATGGATTGAGTACAGTCTTTACTAGAACCTTCAAAGCATTCCTTCTTGTCACTGTGTAGGCTTGGTCCTGTTACATAATCATCTATTTGGAATTTCTAAAACAAGTTGTTTTGCTTCTAGCACTGCATCATGTTCAATTTTCTAAAAGTTGGACTCAAAATCCACATCTTTCGGGAAGACTTTCATTGATCAGACAATATAGCATCTAGGTTAAATGAACAAATTTTTGAGTGGGACGGAACCGTTTCCATTTCCATTGCCACTGCCTTAGTCATGGCCCCTATCATTTGTGTACAAGACTATTTCCATATCTTCCTTAACAATTTCTTACCCTCTAGTCTATCTTCCCTTTAATCCATTCTTCATAGCCCCGCCACAGTGATGGTTAAAAAATATCTGACAACCATGTTCATTGCAGCTCTGTTTATGATAACAAAAAGATGGAAACAACCTAGGTGCCCATCAACGGACGAATGGGTAAACAAATTATAGTATATTCACTCAATGGAATACTACACAACAATGAATCCATGAAACGTCTTATAACATGGAGGAATCTGGAAGGCTTTATGCTGAGTGAACTTAGTCAGTAACAAAAGGACAAATATTGTGTAAGATCACTATTATAAGAACTCAAGAAAAGGTTTAAACACAGAAGAAAACATTCTTTGATGGTTATGAGGGTGGGGAGGGAGGGAGAGGGATATTCACTAACTAGATAGTAGAGAAGAATTATCTTAGGTGAAGGAAAGGACAGTACACACTACAGGGAAGTCAGCACAACTGGACTAAACCAAAACTAATAAGTTGCCTGAATAGAACAAAACACTTCGAGGGACAGAGTAGCAGGGGCAGGGATCTGAGGACCATGGTTTCAGGGGACATCTAGGTCAATTGGCGTAACAGTGTTTATTAAGAAAATGTTCTGCATCCCACTTTGGTGAGTGACGTCTGGGGTCTTAAAAGCTAGTGAGCAGCCATCAATTGGTCCCAACCCACCTGGAGTAAAGGAAAATGAAGAACACCAAAGACACAAGGAAAGTATTAGCCCAAGAGACAGAAAGGGCCACATAAACCAGAGATTTCATCAGCGTGAGACTAGAAGAACTAGATGGTGCCTGTCGACCACCAATGACTGCCCTGACAGGGAACACAACAGAGAGTCCCTGATGGAGCAGGAGAAAAATGGGGTGCAGAACTCAAATTCTAGTAAGAAGACCAGACTTAATGGTTTGATTGAGACTGGAGGGACCCCAGAAGACATGACCCCCGGACTCTCTGTTAGCCCAAAACTAAAACCATTCTCGAGGCCAACTCTTCAGACAAAGATTAGACTGGACTATGGGACATAAAGTGATAACTCGTGAAGAGTGTGCTTCTTAACTCAAGTAGGTACATGAGACTAAATGGTCAGCTCCTGTCCAGAGGTGAGATGAGAAGGCAGAGAGGGTCAGGAGCTGGTTGAATGGACATGGGAAATCCGGGGTGGAAAGGAGGAGTGTGCTGTCACAGTATAGGGAGAGCAACAAGGGTCATACACCAATGTATGTATAAATTTTTGTATGAGCGACTAACTTGAATTGTAAACTTTCACTTAAAGCACAACAATAAAAAAAATCTGATAGTGTTATTCTCTTACAATCTTTCAATAGCTCCTCATTGCCCACAGGCTGAAGTCTAAACTCTTTAACCTGACAAAGGATTATTGGTTCTTTAACTTTGCAACTGAATGCTTATAGTATAATTAACTGTGGCACTATATTTACATTTCCATGTGATTAAAGTGACAATGAGATTGAAAATATGATATTAAAAATAGATCCAGCCAGTAGGTGGGGTGATGATAGTTGAGAAATGAGTTAAATAACATACATTTTGAGTTGAAGGCACCTGATAAATTTTCAATTTACATATTTGGTTTTCTACTTTTGCCTTCACCCCAGCATTTATTACAGTACCTTGAAGATACAGGTACTAAATATTTAGAGGACAAGTTACAGAGCTATTCAAGAGGTAAATCTGATAGAACTTGATGATTGTTTGATGGTTAAGTAGAGTTGAGGATAACTCTCAAATGTATAATTGGGAAACTGAATAATTAAATATCCTTATATCTGTATCAGTATTTATATCAATCTATGTATATCACAGAACAACTAATACAAGAAAAAAAAAAGGAGATTTGGTGTGGGAAGATGAAGAGTTCAGTTTATTTATCTGGAAATGTCCTAATTTCACCATCATATTTGAGGGATAATTTTGCTGGATCTGGCACCGTCCATGTCTCTGCTTCTTTCTGTGTGTGTCTATAGAGGTTCTCTATCCCTTTTGGGAAAGTCATGAAGTTGTCTTGCTGTTTTCTTCACACAAGGTCACTGCTGGCTTTGTCCTAAATTAGCCATTGCAGTCCAGGATGGCTGGCTGAGTTCTGTTCTGTGTTACTCCTTTTTTGCTGTTTTTTCCTTATGCCTTCCAATTGGAATTTGATTCAGTCTTTAGACTTTCTTTCTTGATGTTCAGCATTCCTGGATTGTTATCTGTTTCTGTTTTGCTTGTTTTTTTTGGTCTTTGGTTCAGGGGGATGTTATAGTCCGTGTAACTAAGCTGCCATCTTGGCTTTGCCCCAAGAGTTCAGTTTATTCTGGGTGAGTTTGAGGTAATTGTGGGACATGCAATCAGCATTGTCTAGTCGTCAGTTGAAAATGTGAGTCTTGAGCTCATGGGAGAGACGTATACACTAGACTAGAAATACAGATTTGGGAACCAATGGTACATCAGTGGTATTAAAGACATGGGAGTGGGTGAGATCATCCAGGAAAAAAGTGTGTATGCTACCTCTTTACACATCCGTCTTTTCTTAATAGACACAAAACCAAAAAAAAAAAAAAAAAAAAAAGCCATTGCCATCAAGTCGATTTCGACTTATAGCGACCCTATTGGGCAGAGTAGAACTGCTCCACAGGGTTTCCAAGAAGTGGCTGTTGGATTCGAACTACTGACCTTTTGGTTAGTAGCCAATCTCTTTATCTACTGTGCCACCAGGACCACATTAATAGACACAGTCTAGTGGAAAAAATAGAGATCCTTCAAGGGAAGGATTAAGTCTGGAGCCAGGAGAGCAGACTGGCTAGAAGGTATCACTTTAAAGTCCTATTCCAATGTCCCAGTAAATGGTATTGTGTCCCCTCAGATCTGTGAGCACGAAAACAAATTTGGATAGAATTAACTTACCCTTATTTCTACTCCTTTGGTTCTTAGTATGGTATGATGTATGTTATGGGCATTCAATAAATGTTATAATGATAGCAAAAATGAAAATTTGAAAAAGAGTACTTCGGTGTACTATAAGAAATAACTCATCATATATAACTAATAGTCGATTCCCAGAGATGATAACTTTAAAGCCATCATAAATGTATTAAAATAACTTTGCTCTAAAGGAAAACACATATCTTTGTTCTGAAGGAGAACACATCTTTCCTCTTCCACATGAGATTATGCATTAGTTAAAAAAAATAAGTTATATGATCTCTGTTGGTGAACTGGACTGAGACCCACATAGTCAAATTGTTACCACTGTCAATCTGCGGTCTTAGGAAACAGATAAATTGAACACTGGAAACAAGTTTTTATTTCACAGATGTCTTTTGATCTTTTTTTCCATCGGAATACATCCCACAAGGACTATTAGTTGCAAAAGAAAAAGTATTTGCTAACGATACAGCTTAAAAGCAAAAACAAAAATCATAGCTGCCTGCTTGTAAGAGGCCCTCCTACAGCTGATTTATGGATTTTCAAAGTGAAAGGTTCCAGAAATGTAAAGAATAACTGACAGCTCTATATCTGTAATGCAGTCAGCTCTAGGGATATTTATGCATATATTAAATTAAAAAAGAAACCTGAATACTTTGTATAGCTTGCAACATGGGACATGCTTCAGTTTGTAATCCCCCATAATGCTGATTTTAACTATTTTGTTCCTGTATCAACAAAAAGAAATATGGGAGCTATCTTTAAATGTTACTTGTATTTTATGGTTTTCATCAAACAAATGTTGATGTTTCATCACATATTAAGTGTTGTTACGAATTAATAATATTTCAGCCTTATGTCTGACCCTGGGGAAATAAGCTGTTGTTGTTCAGTGACCCTGTTGCCCAGTGCCAGAATCCTACCCAATTAGAGAAATAACCTCTTTCATGTAGTCCAAAGATAGGTAGAGTTAATGGCTTTTGAAAGAAAATTCATTCATTTATTAATTTAATAAAAATTTATTGAACATAGATTAGGTTTAAAGCATCTTGTTAAGTAAATGTATAACTGGAATATGAGTCAGAATGTATTTAGTACTGTGAGAATGGTACAAATATGTACTATTGGACTGCAGAAATAGTAGTGATTGTGTCAGGAGAAACTTCATAGAGGGTAGATTTTGAGCTTGCTCCTACATTATTAACAGTATTTCTACAGGACAAAATGCATTAGCATTGGAAAAGTGGTTATTTCAGTTTAAATGGATTAGGAGTATGTGAAGATGGGATAGGTAGATGGTCAAAGATGAAATCATGGGAAGCCTTGACTAAGGAATGTGGATTTTATTTAATTAGTGACGAGGAACCATGAATATTTCTGAGAATACATATGTCATAGTAAGGGCTGTGCTTTAGTAGTGTTTCTTGCACAACTGTGTCAGCAATGAATCGCAATGGGGAGAAATTGGAGGTAGGGGAATTGTTGCAATGAAGGTGTGGACCAGGATACTGGTAATGGAAATGAAAAGATGGGGAAATGATCATTAGGGTTTGGAGGAATATGTAGGATATAAGAGGCTGAGGTTAAGAAAAAAGACCTTTTATAAAAAGAAAATTTTAATTGTACGTCAGGTGAAGGTTTACAGAACAAAATAGTTTCTCATTAAACAGTACACATGTTGCCCTATGACAATGGTTATCAACCCCACTACACGTCAACACTGTCCTTACTCAACCTTGGTTTCCCTATCACCAGCTTTCATGTCCCCTTCTGCCTTCTAGTCCTTGTACCTGGACTGCTGTGCCTCATTAGACCCGTTTTGTTTTGTGGAGCTGTCCAATCCCCGGCTGAACGGTGAACCTTGGAAGTGACTTCACCACTGAGCTAAAAGGTGTCTGGGGGCCATACTCTCGGGGTTTTGCCAGTCTTTTTTAGGCCAGTGAATCTGGTCTTTTTTGTGTGTGTTAGAATTTTGTTCTACATCCTTCTCCAGCTCTGTCCAAAACCCTCTGTTGTGATCCTGGTCAGAGCAGTCAGTGGTGGTAGCAAGAAGAACTTTTTGCTCGTATAACTCATTAAAATTTATCTTCCCTTCCTCTTGGACTATCTAGTAAGTTCTCTTCATATCACTGCAGTACGACATCCACAGTTCTACTGTGAACATAGGGAAGTGCTATTGCCAAACTGTTTGGCTTTTAGTTTCAAAAGAGCAATAAACGACTACCACCTAGAAAGCCCAGCTTTCCTTGTTATATTCTAACGACCTTGCTAATGATCCTTTTCTTCTCTTGTAACTTCTTGGATTAAAAATGATTAATTATTTATTTTCTTTGCTGTGCTATGAAACAAATGGGCAGAAACATTTTAGAAGCAACAATCTTTATTAACTCAAAGGGTAATCTTAGAGAAAAGAGATAATATAAGAGGGCTAACAACAAGAACAGAGTCCTGGTGGTACAGTTCTAATCCACCAGCCTCTCCTTGGAAACCGTATGGGGGTAGTTCTACTCTGTCCCACAGGGTCATTATGAGTTAGAATCAACTCGAGGGCAATGGGTCTTTGGGTTTTTTTTTTTTTTTAAACAACAAGAAACAGTAGAAAATGCCACTATTTTTTTCTTAGCAGTAAAAGCTAAAATGACAGGAATATAGTCAAATCAAATGGCATGACTTTACACTATGTGCCTTCTAAGTAAAATTTTAAGTCCTTTTTTTCCCCAACTTTTACTTCCTGTCATATCAGAAAAAAAATCCCTCAACATGCTGCCAAATAGATCCCCTGCCTTCTAAGTAAAATTTTAAGTCCTTTTTTTCCCCAACTTTTACTTCCTGTCATATCAGAAAAAAAATCCCTCAACATGCAGCCAAATAGATCCCCTCATTTCATACATTCCTTAACATACTGGTATTTTCTGGGGAGTGATAATTTTCCCTATGAACATAATCATATTATCCTTTTTACTCTCTAACTCATTGCTTAATCAGAAAGTCAGTGTATAAGCTTGAAACACTAATGTACAGTTGAGGAACTTTCTAGTCCAGAATGATGGGCCATGAGTGCTTGGAATTCTGGGGCTCTCTGGAGGGCTTTAAAGACTTTTTGTTGTGAAGGCCAAGCTCTGTCAGCACTAGCAGGAGCATGAGCTCTCTATAGCGCAGCAGTTATACTGTGTTTCCTACTGTTGAAGTATTAAGTGACTGATTAAAAGGCTTGCTGTGTGTTGTCTCTAAGTCGCCTTTTCCCTTGTGTGCATTCAGCAGCACCAGGAGACCAGTAACTATTTCACACTCCAGTTCAGAGCAGCCTACCACATCCTACTCCCTCCACCTGTGAAATGTGTTGCTTTGGTTGGTGCTTTGTGATTATTAGCCATGAATTATTTATGCCCATGTTGAGCATTGCCTGTAGTTCCTATCAAGGTGCCCTTAAACCCATTGCTCCTTTTCCTTATGTTATTACCTTGACTTCTGGTGAAAGGAACTATAATTTACTTAGCTAATAAAGTTGTTAAGCTACAGTATAATATTTATCCATCTTCATTAAAGAGAGAGAAAAGTAATAGGTTTGTTCAATGGGCAAGTTCATTGCTGCCACTGTCCCAAGCAAAATGCATTTCTTTACCCTTGCTTTGGTGGCTTAGACATAGAAAAGAAGTAGAGAATCTAGAGATCAGAGGGACAAAACAGGGTAAGATATGAAATTAAATGTGAAGGGATTTTTCTGTACAAATCCAGCCCATGAGTATTGGGTAGGAGGAGAGGATGTTGTTTGAGGAAGAGTGATATGAGACAAAACCAGCATAAGCATTAGGCATAGACATTGAACATGATCATCTGGGATGCTAGTATGGAAACAGTTGATTATTATTTTTAGCTGCCTATCATTTGAACCACTTCACAAGGCAGTGATTCTAGTCGTAATGTCTAATTCCAAATATTGGCAACATTAATGTGATGTCTGTGCCCAGTGATGACAACAGTGATGTCTTCATGGGACCGGTTCTGCATCATGATTTTTGGTTGTATTCCTGGGTGAGTAACCTCCAAGCCTACACTCCATTTTGTTCTTAGATTAGTGAGTGTTACTTTCTATTATTCTGGAAGGGATTTAAAAAAAATGACTCATAGTGACCCCATAGGACAGAGTAGAACTGCCTCATAAAGTTTCCAAAGCTGTAAATATTTATGGAAGCAGACTAGCACATCTTTCTCCCATGGAGCTGCTAGCGGGTTCGAACTGCTGACCTTTTGGTTAGCATCTGAGTGCTTTAACCGCTGTGCCACCATGGTTCCTCTGGAAGGGAGAAGGTGCTATAAAAGAACCTTCTGTGTGGTCTGCTTCATCTGATCCAGGCTCAAACAGGGACTTCTCCAGTCAATGGAGACCTTTCTTCATTAGTCACTCTCATTTTCACTGATTTCAATCATTTCAAACAATATTTCCTCCCCCATATTATTCATGTTCTTTATTTTGGGCCCGAGCAGTGAGGGAGTAAAAAAGAGGAAACAGAGCTACAATTACTGTTTCTAACAGGCCAGATAGATGAAAAATGTTTGTTTATCCTTAGCCTGAAGTTAGGGAACACTGATCTAGAATAATACTAATAATTGTAATAATAATTATGTTATTAGTATCAACAAAAGTAAAGATGTCACTTTGAGGACTAAGGTGCTCCTGACCCAAGCCATTGTATTTTCAGTCTCCTCATATGCATGTGAAATCTGGGCAATGAATAAGGAAGATGAAAGAAGAATTGATGCCTTTGAATTATGATGTTGGCAAATAATATTGAATATACCATGGGCTGCCAGAAGAACAAACAAGTCTATCTTGGAAGAAGTACAGCCAGAATGCTCCTTGAAAGTGAGGATGGTGAGACTTTGTCTCACGTACTTTGGACATGTTATCAAGAGGCATTAGTCCCTGAAGAATGACATTATGCTTGGTAAAGTAGAGGGTCAGCAAAAAAGAGGAAGACCCTTAACAAGATGGATTGACACATTGGCTGCAACAATAGGTTCAAGCATAACAACAATTATGAGGATGGCACAGGATTGGGCAGTGTTTCGTTCTGTTGTACATAGGGTTGCTAACTACAACAATATCAACAATGGAGATATTGGGGCAGTGCTTATCCCACTTAACAATAACCCTAAGAGATCGGTACTGTATCATCTCCATTTATAGATGAGGAATCTGCATCTTAAAAAAAGTTAAGGAACTGACTCAGAGTTACAGTTAAGTACAGAAGCCAAAATAGGAAATTAGATCTGCTTGACTTCAAAACCCATCTTCTAACCATTCTTCCATCTTGAAATAAGAAGGACAGTAATGCAATCTGTGTATATATATCTCATAATACAACTCTGTAAAGAACAATCATGTAGAGGTTACAGAATAAAGACAATAACAAAAGAAACCACCTTTTGTATTTGCCAATCATTGTACCCCTTGTTTTATATTATCTTGTTTCATCTTTTAAACAACAAACTGATGTGTTATATACATTTTATATTTTAGGAAACTGAGGTTCAGGGAGGTTAAATCACTTCTCTCAGATCACAGAGGAGTTTCTAGTTGAAGCAAACAGTTAAGTGCTCTACTGCTAGCCAAAAGGTTGGTGGTTAGAACCTACCCAGAAGCACCTTGGAAGACAGACCTGGTAATCTGCTTCTGAAAGGTCACAGCCTTGAAAACCCTATGGAGCAGTTCTATTCTGCACACTTGGGATCGCCATGAGTCAGAATCAGCTTGATGGCAACTAACAAAATCAAGGTCACAGAGCTAGTGAGTGATCAAGCCAGAACACAGACTCCTGTATATCTGAATAAAATAGAGAAAAGCGGTTATTACTAGCCTCCATAAATGTTCCTCTCTCATTTGTCTATCTTGGGAAATTGCCCAAGTTGTTAAGAAAACCCGCCTTGCCAATGTGTAAACTTCTTGTTTTTCTTTTAATGAGTGAGTAAGTGAGAGGTGAGAGGGAGTGAGAGAAAATGAGAGCAAGCAAGAGAGGGAAGGAGAGAGACAGGCAGATAAACCAGATCTATATGGAGCCACTCCAAATTGTATAATCTCTGGGTAAAGAAAGAGACCTTAGATTTTGGTAACACCTTATATTTCATGCTTATTTCAACTCAGTGTCAAAATTTGTTTCCTTTCTAATGAGGGAGACATTAACCTAGATAATGCACAACAATTTATAATTTGCCTGGAATTTTTTCTCCCTGACAAAACATCGTCTGGTCTCTGAGAGATCAAACAGTGAGATAGGCACGATATTGTAAAACAATCTTAGAAAACTTTTAGAGACTGTTGAGTTTAAAGAATTTTTTCCCACTCTTCTGATGCCAGACTTAGCATTGCACGTACTACACTAGTTTTGATCATGTAAATTAAACTTTTCCAATTCTTTATTTTGCACCAATATCATCATTACAAATTTTCTACATATTAGTAGAAAACACCAAATAAGTGTTCAGAAGAACGCTCCCCACCTCCTCTGCTTTTTCAAAGCTCCCAACATTCACAGCTAGTCTTTAACTGATTCTTTGCTTCCTTGTTATTGCTATGTCATAAGCAAAGGGCAATACTTGTGAGGGTATAGACATTGGAAGCCTATTTATGGGAAAATACTAAATGCTTAGGGAGTGTGAGGCAAGGATGGTAGATGTGAGGCAAGCACAGTGGTGGAGTGGGAGAGTACATGCTTACAAGAGAGTTGCCTGGGTCATCATTCTGATTTCCATGTACCAGACATGTAATTAGTCACATAAAATACATGGGTACTAGTCCCTTATTTTATTCCGTTGCAATTTGGGTTGTGGGCTGTATAAGTTGCTAGATACTCACTATGTTTATAAATAACCCTGATTTAATATTGACCATGACAGTGCCTGTGAGTGATGCTGTCTGGGTGCTGTATGTGGCAATATGTGGCCAGTAAATTTTGCCTGACTTTCTAGCTCCTGATGTAAAGTGAATTGAATGATATAGATACTTTAAGATTCCAAGAGAGTCCTCATAAAGTAGTAAAAACTTGGAAAGTGGACCCAACAGACATGAATGCCAAGACTTGTATAAAGTTTGGTTGTTCCTTAGTGTTAAGTTCCAACAAAGAATGCAAGAGAAAGTTGGAAGTGCAGGTGTACAGAACCATACAGCATACCTAAAAGATGAGTGAGAGGATTAATGATCTATAGCTTTTGACATTTTATCAAGGGATTTAAAGATCAGGAAAAGTGCATTTCTAATCATTAATTCAATAGATGTTTACTCATTACGTATAACATGCTGGACATGGTTCCATTTCCTGGTTTGTAACGGTGAACAAAACAAACTTGGTTTGTGTTTTTATGGAGCTTACATGCTAGTGGAGGAGATATTAAATTAATAAACATGTACATAATAAAATATCAAGTAATGATAAATGCAGAAAAAAATAAAGCAGGATAAGAGGATAGAGAGTGATAGATGAAAGTAAGAAAGAGTGAAATATGTGAAATAGAGTGTTTAGGAAAGACCTTATGAGGAAATGACATCTGAACAGAGATCTAAATGATGGGAAGGAGCCAGCCATATGAAGACTTAAGGGAAGAGATTTTATAAACCGAGGTGGAAATAAATTTATAAATTTAGGTTACTGATCAACATAAAGATGGCCAGTACGGCTGGGTACAGTGAGCCAGATAGAAAATAAGGTTAGATAGGAAGGCAGGGTCAGATGCCGTGTAGACCGTACTAGCTATGTGGTTTTTTGTTTTGTTTTGTTCTGTTTTGTAAATACTACGGGAAACAGATTACCTATCCATGTTGAAAACCTGACTAACTTTATATACTTGTTAAAATAGCTACCTGAGCAGGGTCTTGCTGATCAGTCTAAAGTAGCAACAATATGGAAACTTTTAGAAAGAGTTGCTGTTGTTGTTGGTTGTGGTCAATTCCATTTGGTTTCATGGCAATCCCATGCGGTAGAGTGGAACTGCTCCGTAGGGCTTTCTTGACTGTAATCTTTACAGAAGACATCAGCAGGCCTTTCTTCTTCAGCACCTCTGGGTGAGTTAGGGTCCATAAACTACAGAATTAACAAATGCAATAATAGTTTTCTAAAACCAAGGAATAATTATAAAAAGACAATTTACACCATCAACCTCTCACTCATTTCTTGCTCTGCTTGACTCCCTATCTAATGTGGAAGATATTATAGTCCCGCCTCATTTCGTGATATGTATTCTGTTTTGGCATGTGATTCTGACTGATGCAACTGGAAAACAAAAGCTGCATGATGATTTAAAGTGTTGGTTGATTCGCTGGACCTTTCTTAAGTACAGAAAAGAGAGAAAAAGAAGAAAAAAAAAACAGACACAGGAAGGCCCTGAAGAAAATAGTCATTATAAAAAGTTGCCAAATTGAAAATTCTAGTATTGTGCCTCAACTCACATGTCTGGCTATCTCACCTTCAAGAATGAGAGCTAGCATTCCTTAACCACCCACGGTTTATGCTGAGAAATCTCCTTTCATGTAATTCCTGAATAGCTTTCAAATCTGTTGGGTTTTGAAAGGTATCATTAAAACTTATTATTCTCTTTCTTTGTCTACCAGCTGTCGAATCATAGGAAGAAAGAAAACAAGAATTTTTTCCCTTCAACCAGTGAAAGCATTTACTAGATTTAAACAGAAATTGTTCCTTTTTATATTTAAAAAAAAAAGTCTCTTTAGATCAAGGGATAATTGAGTTGAGTTCCAGTCAAATGAAATTTTAAACGTTTAGTCTGAGAAAAGCCAATGAAGAGATTCAGTGATTTTATCCTTTTCCAAAAATGAACTTTTTTTACCAAATAGCAAAACTTGAAATTGAGATGGAAACCTGTGAGGTATTTTTTCACCCCAGTTACTATCCTACCTAATGTGGACTCATGTTAGTACATAATTTTTACCATCTAAGGACCTTTTCACTTTTCCACGTTGCAAACTTTTTTGGAATTTTCTACTTCTATCCCGCTGTTTGTGGGAAGTGAGAGTTATTCGAATGGTTCAAGCTTACTGATTTATATTTTATTCTTTTTTCTTTTACCTACTAAAAATGACAGCTTTAGAAAAGAATGTTTTGTAGCCATTATTTATTTATAACCAACAGCCAAAAACCAAACCCATAGCGACCCTATAGGACAGAGTAGAACTGCCCTATAGGGTTTCCAAGGAGCACCTGGTGGATTCGAACTGCCGACTTTTGGTTAGCAGCTGTAGCTCTTAACCACCAAGCTACTTTAAATGTTTATTAATTTACAAACATTTATTGAGTACTTTCAACAGTTTCCTATTGGAGACAGTATGAGAAGTAAAGCTCATTCTTATTTGTTTTGTTACAATCTTTCTGCAGGATCAATTATTTTGATCAAATATGAATACCATAGTATTTGAGTTTTGATGGGAAATCATAACTTTTAAGAGAATTATGTCCTTTTGTGGGGCTTTAGCAGAAAGTTCTTAGGTGTCACTTTAGATCCTGTAGGTTTCATCTGTCTCCAGAGCCTACAGCCACTTGTTTCACCCTAGCCACCACTTTGATAACCAAATCAGAGTACGAACAGCCCAACTTCATATAAAAAAACAAACAAACCCGTTGCCGTCAAGTCGATTCTGACTCATAGTGACCCTATAGGACAGGGTAGAACTGCCCCGTAGGGTTTCCAGGGAGCAGCTGGTGGATTCAAACTGCCGACCTTTTGGTTTGCAGCCGTAGCTCTTAACCACTATGCCGCCAGAGTTTCACAACTTCACATAGAGACACCTAATACTTCATTTTATGCTTACTCCACTTGCTCTAGACTCCTGCTCCAGGGATTCTCTATTGTGGGTAAAATATGAGGTGACATAAAACCCAGTCTGTGGCTGTGTGTGCAGGGGATTCAATGCCCTTAGGAGTAAAATTTGATCAATGGGGGACAGGAACCAGGCGACAAATTCTTCTTTCTTTCTCTGCCACACAGTCCTGAGATGCAATCATTTATAGGATTTCTCAGAAGATGGTACCAAAAGATTGAGTAATCCATTGGACTTGATAGCAAGTAACAACAACAATAACAGCCGTATATTAATGCATCCTCTCACATTTAGCCTTCCTATTCCCCTACCTCACTCTCTTTTTCCTTCACCCCTACTACCTTGAAGTTTCACTTCCTAATACATTAGTCAGAGTGCTGGTGGCATAGTGGTTAAGAGCTCGGGTGCTAACCAAAATGTTGGCAGTTTAAATCCACCAGCCGCTCCTTGGAAACCCTATGGGGCAGTTCTGCTCTGTCCTATAGGGCCGCTATGAGTCAGAACCAACTCAATGGCACCTAACAACAACAACAAAAACACATTAGCCACACAGACTTTGGTTTCTGGGAACCCAGGCTAAGAAATAGTACTGAAGCAAAGCAATCAGACTTAATTTTTCTGAATGCCCCACAATGTGACACAGACCTCTAATTTTCCTGTAAATTAGATGAGCATCTGTGGTAGTCATTAGGTCTATTCATAAATATTCTAAATCTCATCATTCCTGGCACACAGTAGGATTACACTTCCCAGCCCTGCTGAAATTAAGCATGGCCATGTTACTGTTGCTAACAAAATGTAAGCAGAAAAGACATGTCTCTTCTGGGCAGAAACCTCAATGTCCAGTGCATGATTTTCCACATTTCCTTCCCATTGCCACACTGTTGAGATAGAGCCTCTGTGAGTCTGGGTTCTTGAGTGACTACAAACAGCTAAAATCTCCTTCTGACCTGTATTGGACGTGTAGTATGAACAAGAAATAAAATATTTATTGTGTTAAGCCAGAGAGCTTTGAAGTTATTTGTTCCCTCACCATAATCTAGTTCATTCTGACTGATCATTACTTAAAGTGGAGAAGACCACATGTCAGATTTATAAATCTTTTTTCTACTGCTTCATTTTTGTAAAACACTGCCATAGCAATTCATGGTGACTTCTTTCCACCAGCATGGGAAATCACTAGTGTAAACTACTAGAACCATTTCCATGTGTGTCTCACACAAAAAAACATTGGGATCTTGCTGGCATGAATGAATATTTTTTCAATCATGCTGAAATAGGTTTCTAAACTGCTCTGTATTCCTTGACGAATTATTGACATTACAACCTCCATTAAAAGTAAAACTCAAAATTACATTGTTTTTGGACATGTCTTGATTTCCAATAGCAAGAGAACTTAAATGATAAAAGCACTTGGTATAAAAAAAACAATTTTTTTTCAGGAGATGAAACTGTCAGATCTCATGAGTACTTTCAGATGAGTGAAAGTCATTTACGCTGACAATGAAATGAATAAAAAACTGCCTTCATTGGGAGAATCAGTCCCACTTAAAATCTTATAAAAGGCTCAAAGAAACTGAAATAAGATTTAATATCTTCATTTAACAAAAATACTGTCTTACCCCATGTTCATTGGTGCTGGTATTCATTTTTGACCCACGTATAATTAATCTGATTATGACTTACTCTCCTTTGACTTCCTCTATCCTCCTCTGCCATCTCCTTTTTGCCTCCGAGAAGTTCAAGATCACCCCACTACTCCCTTGAAAGAAAAGTAATAACAAATACTTACATAGTGCTTACTATGTTTTAGGTACTGTCCGAACCGCACTTCAATCTTCACAACAACCCTGTGAGTTAGGTATTAATATTATCTCCATCTTCATTTTATAGTCAGGGAAACTGAGGCTCAGAAAATTTGAGTCTCTTGTCACATAGCTAGTAAGTGATATAACCAGGTTTGGAACTCAGGCAATGTAGCTCTGGAGTCCATAGTTCTCCAAGAGTTCCAACAAAAAAATCAGAGGGAGTACAAGGTATGTCCAGAAATCCATTTTTTACTGGGAATGCAAGTTCAAATGCTTTAGTGGCCAGGTATATACTGGGCATGTGTGAAGGCTGATGCAGGATAGTAGGGAGCAGGGTGCCCTGTGGTGAACTAGAGACTACATACCCTGCCTAGGTTTAGCCCAGTGAAACTTATTTTTCAGTCTTTTTTTTTTTCTCTTCTAAGAGTTGTCTTTTCCTCCACTGAATCCTCACATTGTTGTCTTTAAGTGTGTTCAGACTACGTGAAAGGTGAGGGAGCACCAAAAGGCAAAATTTTATGATGTTCTGGTTCAATTCTTTCGTAGTGTCCTGAAGATTGATAGGATATGGAGTTAAAAATCTGTCAGTAGTAGTATCCCACAGAATTAATTTTAGCCACTGTCTGGTGTGTGTGTACGTGTGTGTGTGCAAGCACATATGGGGGAGCTGCTCAGTAGATCAGAAGCAGGCACCTTTCCCTTTGTGTCTGCATATATGTATGCCTGATTATTCTTGCTTCTAATGAAAGTTAACAATTAGAGTCACAGTAGTTGCTGTTTTTGTCTATAGTTGCATAGAACTTTAATTAATGATTCTTAGTCACCCACAGGTGGCTGATAGAGCACTGATTAGCGTTTCTTGTCTTCCCCTTCTGTCCCTCTGTAAAGTTTTCTACAATTCTTTTGGGAAAGGAGACCATGCATTATTCATACCTAAGTGCATTAATCTGATCAGCCTTTTGAGATAACCCTGGGTCAATTGAAATTTGACGCAACGGGCAACTGCCTATAGCAAGTCACACAGAGGTGTCTACATTGCAATTTTCTCCACTGCCATATCAATTGGCCATAACCCCATTGAAAAAGGTCGGCCCCTAGAGGTGAGGAGGATATTAAGTGCCTGTATCCATTAATTCCAAAAAACAGTGCCACTCCATGTAGAATAGCAAGTGGACAGGCTTATTTCTCATAGGTCACAACACATCAACACTTAGTAATAGTTTTTGGTCACCAATAATCTGGATTGGATTTGAACAAATGACTCAGAGGTTAATGACTCTGCTTCCCATTATCTATTCTTGAGTTTTGTCTTCTTTTGTAAGGTAACCCAGCACACCTCTGTTCAAAACGTTATGTCATGTTTATTCACTGCTTTATTCCTTACATAATAATAGCCTAGGCAAAAATTGCAGAACACTTTTCATACAGCACATTGATGAAGGGGATTTTTTTCCCCCAGGTCATTCACTAGTTTAACACAGCCTGGGAAATACAACTAGAATTGGTTTCAATTGTGACACACTATGTACCACACACAGGGGTGGATTAATGAGTAAGCAAGGTACGCACTGGTTTACATTAAGCAAGGTATGCATAAGCTTATTTGTGTTTACTTACTAACCTGTAGTGAACAATTTCACATGTGTTTCACTACATCAAAGACATGCATGTGAAATTGTTCACTACAGGTTAGTAAATATGCACAAATAAGCCCGTGCATATCTTGCTTATTGGGTCATCTGACCCTGACACAACAAAAGCTAATCTTGTAACAAATAAATTAGAAAACACTGAAAATAATTTGTGTGTATGCTTTCTGTTTGGAGCACCTCAAGGCATGATTTTAAATTTTGTAGTATAACAGCAGTGTCTGCCAAAATAGTAAGACAGTCCTTTACATGCTTTCCCTCACATGCAGGTGGTGTACGTGTTATAGACAGTCAACTAAAATTATCAAGAAAAATGTACTCATTGGCAATTGGATTACATGATGCTTTTTGGAACAATTTTTTTTTTCCATCTGAACACTAATTTAGAGATCTCATGGAGCCAATGGTTGAAGTACATCAATTACCAAAGAAGGAAAAAAAAACCTAATTATCAGAATGGTTTTAACTGTAATTCAGTTTTTTCTTGTAAGTGATTTTCAACTGATTGATTTTAGTAAAAAATAATAAGGGTTCAATGCACTACTTATTCATAGATTTTTTTTTCACTCATTCTCACTGAAATTAAGAAGTGTTACTAAGAACAGAAAATCATGAAAATCACTTGAATAGATGAAATTACTGAGATGAACAAAGATCTTAGGCATTCTCCAGCACCATGTGGTGATTCAATGTCACTATGAAAGCTAATATTCAAAGCTTTTGGTTCCTAGCACAGTCTCTTGTCTACTTATTCCCTCCCTCTGTCATGACTACTATATTTCATCAATATTGTCAGTTACTTGATCGAACAAACCAAGGTTTCTTTAGTGATTAAATTTAATTTTCTATAGCCATACCTGCCCTTTTAAGGACTAAAGCTACCATTGGAACAACAATCAACTAGTGAAGTAAGCTTACAAATATACTAAAGGATTATTTTAGTATAAGTCACTTTAAGAACAAACCTTGGTTCCCAAATGTAAAAGAGATTTAAAAAAAAAAGTATATTGAGAGGTGAGAAATAGAAATATAGAAAGTGAGTATATGGAGAAAGGTCAAAAAAGTTGAAATTACTTAATCAGAGGATCAAAAGTTATGAGATATATTTAATAAGTTTGCAAGAACTTGCATTTTTAAGACAATGATAGCCAACACGCTTTGTTTTACTGGAGGCTAAAGGACACGGCAATTCCGAATTAAGGGAGGACGGTATTAGGTTATATCAGTAAGAATTTACTGGCCTCTCATAGTGTGGTAGGCAGAATTTAAAGATGACGGCCAAAATTTCTGCCCTCAAGTGTGAATGCCATGCTTTACCTTGAGTATGGGTGGAATCTGTGAATATGATGAGATGTCACCTTCTTGATTGTATTACATTATACAACAAAAGGGGTTTTGTAGATGTAATTAACGTCCCAAATCAATTGACCTTAACATAGGGAGATTATTCAGATGGGCCTAACCTTGTGTCATGGTTTGAATTATGTCCCCCAAAAAATGTGTGTATCACTTTGGCTAGGCCATGATTCCTGGTACTGTGTGATTTTCCTGTATGTTGTAAACCTGCCTCTATGATGTTAATGAGGGAGGATGGGTGGCAGTTGTGTTAGTAAGGCAGGACTGGATCTACAGGACTGGATTGTGTCCTGAGGCAATC
>NW_004443987.1:2673529-2712786 GCF_000243295.1 Trichechus manatus latirostris
GTTAGTAAGGCAGGACTGGATCTACAGGACTGGATTGTGTCCTGAGGCAATCTCTTGAGATATAAAAGACAGAAGTGAGCAGAGAGACAGGGGGATCTCATACCATCAAGAAAGCAGTACCGGGAGCAGAGCGCGTCCTTTGGACTGGGGTCCCTGCGCCGAGAAGCTCCTAGTCTGGGGGAACACTGATGAGAAGGCCTAGAGAGAGAAAGCCTTCCCCTGGAGCTGACACCTTGAATTTGGACTTTTAGCCTACTTTGATTATGAGGAAATAGACTGCTCTTCATTAAAACCATCCACTTGTGGTGTTTCTGTTATAGCAGCACTAGATGACTAAGACACCTTGTCACATGAGCCCTTAAAATCTGGGTCTGGAAGTCAGAGTGAGTCAGAGCTTTGAAACATAAGAAGGATTTGGTGTACCATTGATGGTTTGAAGATGGAGGAGGCCATGTGGCAAGGAATATGGGTGACCTCTAAGAGCTGAGAATGGCCCCTGTCTCATAGCCAGTAAGAAAGCAGAGATCTCAGGCCTACAATCTTAAGTAACAGAATGCTGCCAGTAACAAAAATAAGCTTAGATGCAGATTTTTCCCAGAGCTTCAGACAAGACCTCAACCAAGATGACACCTTGATTTCAGCTGTATGGTACTCTGAGCAGAGTAGCCAGTCATGCCATGATAGACCTCTCACCCACAGAAACTATGATAATAAATTTGTGTTATTTTAAGTGTCTAAGTTTATGATAATTTATTATCTAGAAATAGGAGACTAATTCACACAGAGGGTATAGTAGTGAAGTTATTCAGAATACATATTTAAAAAGCATACCCTCTAATGTAATGAGAGAGACAACAAGACAAACTTCTACAAAATCAGATGAAATAACATGGTTGTGATTGCTTTACTATGGGAAATGATGGCATTTCCTTCTGGCAATGTTTATGAGGAGAATGACTAGACAGCCATCTGTCTGCAACAGTTTGGGAAAAGCCTGTCTGAGAGACAGGGCTGGAGTGAAGACCTCTCAGGTATATGACTCAAAAAATTAGTTCACAAAATTTACAGTTACCACACAAGTATTTTAAAACCTCTGTGATTATATTTTTCTTCTGGAGCAAAATTCTTCTGTGCTACTTATTATCCATTTGTCCTCCAGATCCACTCTCCACTTTTCTCTGTCCTTCTCTGTGCCTTGGGAGACTGACTCCTGATAACTGTATTGTTTCTGATCCCTTGTTCCCCTGTTTTCTATGGGATTCAGTCAGTAGGATTCAATTGCAAGGTATTGGAAGGCTGGGGATAGATAGAAGTAGAGGTATTTCTTCCCTTCTACCTTCCTGCTTTGGCCCCACTTTTTCTAGGAGCAGCTGTGTCCCTCTACCACTATAGCTCCCACTAGGCAGTTCCTCCTTCCTCCATGGCTCCAGTTCTCATTGGGTTCAAGTGATGCTATTTCTTCTGTTCTACAGGTGGTAATGGAGCCCTGGTTGCATAGTGGTTAAACATTTGGCTGCTAACCAAAAGGTCAGCAGTCAAATCCATTAGCTGCTCCTTGGAAACCCTATGGGACAGTTCTACTTTGTTCTATAGGGTCACTATGAGTTAGAATCGACTTAATGGCAATGTTGTTGTTTTTTGACAGGTGGTAATAGCTTCCCACTATTATTAGTTTTGGGGTGCCTCAACGTCTGTCATTTGTTCCCTTATGCCTGCTCCTTCATTAAAGTATGTTTCTTTAAACCATCCCCCAAAAATCTGTTTTTTACAGGCCTTTGAATGGAACATCATCCAGGCCAGCTGCAGGCTGACTGATTCTGTCTTTTCAAAAATTGTACCTGGCTGTTCTTTGAAGGCTAGAAGTTAAAATACGTCAAGATGCTGAGTTTTGATTTTCAGTGCCGCTTCCTCAGGTGGCAGCAGCAAGGGGCAGATGGAGATTGATGTTTATATATTTGAGTTGGCAAGGCTACTCTTCAAAGACTGCTTAATTCTTTTTGGACACTATACAGTGTGAATTATTCCTCAGTCTGATGGTTTTTTCCCATGTGGAGGGAAGTTTACTAGCTATCTCATTCCTGACTTCTCTTTGTCCCCTTACTCATTCCTCTTCTGGGTAAATTTCATTGGTAAATTTGGGAACAAAAATTGAGCAAACTTCACTCTGCTTTTGCTTTTCTCTAGGTAATTGGCCTTCCTGAAAAGTGGATGCATTTTTCTCTGCTCCCATGTGGAGGCACTTATCCCAGTCCACTGAAGATGTGACTAGAAGGGGATAAACTGACTAATTCTGAGTTTTAATAGTAGAAAGCTTTTTAGCTTTTAAACTAAACTACATCCTCCAAAATAGCTTTTAAAAGAAATTAAAGTGATGAAGAAGGATGCTATTTATTTGGGACCCCCATAGACCCCAGAGCCACTTTGCCTGATCACTGCTACCAGATTAGGATTCCTGGCCCAAATTATCTTGCATATTTTTATTTCTTGCCTATAAGTTCCCTTCAAAATGGTCAGATAAGTGTATTTGAAGAGCCATGTGCAGACAACTGGAAAAGGGGACTTCTTACATGCTTTTAAAGCAATTGTTTTTATATGAAATAGATTCTTTCTTTTTAAAATAAAAAAGATGTAATATTTAGTTTATAAATCTGAAGCAGTCAACTATTAAATCAAGGACTAAAGGAAGACAAAGATATAGGCATAATCAGGTAGCTTTTATTCCAAACTTCAGAAAGTACACTTAAACTGATCTCTAGATTTTCAAATGATAATATGCAGTTATTTCACAATAGAAAATTGAAGGCCTGGCAGGTAGTAGAAAAATAAAGATACATTGACAGAAGGAACCTCTCTTCAACACAATATTCACAGCTACTGGACTGGTAATTGCTTTAATTTATTTGAGGTATAAATTTTGGGAAACCTCTAGGGCAGGTAAATTATCTTTATTTTTACTTTTTAACTACCAGGAATTAATATTCTTGCTTACCTCCAACAATCTCATCTTTTAGAACAATCAAATTTTATGGAGTCATTTCTTGCTTCTTATGGGCTGGTGACATTTTCCTGCCCTACTCTAGACATTCTGATTTTTGACACTCTGAACACTCTGACCTAGTTAGTTATAACTTTCTCTGGTGTCTAATTTTCTGTAATGCTCCCTTTAAACTTTCGACCCTGTTTGGGGTTGGTGGTGTGTATATTAAGTACAGAATTTGATAATCACAGTGTAGCATTCCGATATTTTGTTACTACTCATAGCATCAGTTTATTGCTTGAGGCTTTTTCCCCCTAATGTAGATCAGAAGTCTGTACCATGTTGTGCTTCATTTTGAACTGTAGAACTGAGAATGTATCATTATGTACTGAAATGTTTGGACTCTTCTCCTGAAACCTATTTCATTTCATTTCTAACAGCATTTATTATACAGTAATGTAATTACATACATCATTCTTATAGGGATTTGAAATGTTCACTTCAAGTGTCTGGAAGCAGTAGACATTTTCACCAGGTTTCAAAAATAGCTGAAGTTATCGACATCTGACCATTGTATACCAACTTAGGGCACAGATTCTATTCCCAAACAAGACTAAGACTTTATAGGAAGGGCAATCAAAAACTGAACTTTTGTTATGATGCCTGTAGCAGAGAGTTTGCATGGCTTGGTGCAATTTTTATTACAGAGCATTGACTATATCCTTAGAGACTTGTAGCATTTGTAACCACTTTTATACTGCCTTTCTGTCTAATAATCTAAAGAACATATGACAATTATAGAGGGCTTTGCATCCCAAAGGGCTTTACAAACAACACGTGTGCAGGAATTACTTACCTCAACACTAAAAGGCATCTTGCTTTGGGGAATGAGTCTAGGGAATCTTTCATGACCACAACTAGCCAGACCTTTGAGTTTATGACTCATTCTAAAGGCAAAGGCAACACATAATTTAATTTTGCAACAGATTGAGTCTATACTGTGTAGAAAGCAAAAAGTTCACGTACTCAAATTCTGGATGGCAGCACCTACAAAATATTTTTGGAGATATTATGTCAGCTTTCCCTTTATCTAAGAGGGTTTTTGCAAACCTTAGGATGGATATGACAATGATATCATGTACATCCTCTGAAGTGTTGCTTCCCTAGACCAAATTTCTATATGAGCTTTTTCTTCCCTTGAGGTCTAGCTGTATACTGGGAATCAAGTGACACCCCAGTGACCACAAGTCATGTTCCAGCTTGACTACTAGCTATTTTTAAAATTTTGACCCTCACACACACCCCACTCCCTTGTATTTCAACTCAGTTGTAAAATGGGAAAGTCTTAGAATTAGGAGAGATGCTAGCAGTGGTTACAACTATCATTTATTGAGTACTTATTCTATTAGTTAAGGTAACACTAGCTGCTGTAATGAATAAACTTAAGAATTTCAGTGGCTTCACACAATAGAATTTATTGTTCTTGCAAAGTTAAATAGGTGAACGAGGCAGTCTTCATCTAGTAACTTAAGAACCCAGGCTGTTGGAGGCTCTGCAACCTTCAACAAGTAACACTGATTTCCATAAGAGTGCAGGACTTTGCAGGAGGTTATTATAGGCCAGGCCTGGAAGTGGTATACACCACACAAACCTGCATTACAATAACCACAATGCTGTAAAATTACCACATTTAACTGTAATTGAACCTGGAAAATATAGACTAACTGAGTGCCTAGGAATTGGAGTCGACTCTACGGCAACGGGTTTGGTTTTTTGGTTTGCTGTGCCTAGTATAGGGAAACATGTTTGGTCAACAGATAATCCATCTCTGCCATACCTAATATGTACCGGGCATGTGCTAAGTGAATTTACTTGCATTATGTTGTTTAATTCCCATAGAAAATCTGCAGGGTTGGTGTTATTAATCCCATTTAATAAATGAGAAAAATTGTGGCTCAAATGGGTGATGCAATTGATACAATGTCATTTAGCCCATAAATGGCAGAACTGGGATTTTTACCTAGGTCTGATTGTTCCAAAGCCCATGTAAATCACTGGGTCCAACTTACCTACATTCAGAAAAGTACATATGTCTAACCCTGTTATTTTCTTTAAAAAAAAAAAACAGGATAGAAGCCTTGTAACTTTTCTTGGTAGCCCATTGAAGTGTCTTGTCATTTGATGGTTAAAATATTCTTGCTTTTGTCTTATATAAGTATATTTGGAATTACTTATTTTAGAATATTTGGAAAGACTAAAAAAAGAAAATACAAATCTCTTACAATCCTCACCCGTTGCCATAGAGTCAATTATGACTCATAGGGACCCTATAGGACAGAGCAGAACTGCCCCGTAGGGTTTCCAAGGAACAGCTGGTGCATTTGAACTGCTGACCTTTTGGTTAGCAGCCGAGCTCTTAACCACTGTGCCACAGGGTTCCCCTTACAATCCTACCACTCAGCAACAACTATTCTTAACCTATAGTCTTATTTCTGAATATTTAAATACATTTTGTTTTACAAAATTAGATCTTATTACTCACGAAGCATTTCTACATGCTTCTTTTGTAAACTAAAGAGCCTACCATGAATAAGTTCCCATTTCATGAGGTATTCCAAAGTATACCAAAGTACCACTTTTGCTAATAATGGCTGTAAAATATTCCACTCCTAGTCTGTGCCGTAACTCAGTTAATCAATAAGCAACTTCTAAACATTTCAGTTGTGTCTTACTTTCCGAAATTATTTTAAAAAATGCTTCTACAAACATAGTAAATGATTCAATATTTATCTTGCTTTATTTCGAAGATAACATGTGGTCCGTTTTTGGTTTTATATGACTTTTTCAAGGTAAACACATAATTCATGTATGGATCTCAGGTATGGTTGAGACCTGAGATAATCCTGATAAAAATCCTTTGGGCACCTCAGAAGAAGGTAGGCTATTAATCAAGAGTTTTCTTACAATGAGGCGTAGAGAGCTGGGCTAGTTGAAGAACTTCCTATGGAAAGTACAGAATGAAAGATGCCTTTTGTTTGCTTTTTACCAATTTAATGTCATGTAGCTTTATAAAGTGGGTCGATATCACTAACTTGCCACGGGTAGAAGAAAAGCTGATTGATTTTGCTGCCACCTGTGAGCACTGGTAAGCAGTGGGTCTCATACTGCTTACTGGCTGCCTTGACAGGGTATGTGTTTGTTCAGCATTAGAAAACTCAAGAAAAATTATCTTAGCATCACATTGCTTTATTACCACTAATGGCTTATTTCAACAAATAGTTCAGCTCTGTGAAACAGACTGGATGACTAATGTTGTCTGTCAGCACAGACTCGGGCAGAATGCTGTTCTCAACATCAAGACAAACAGTTGCTGAGCTGTCCACAGAATGCATGACACCACAGAATACTTGTCACCATGAGGTTTACATCATTTGTGTTAGACATAGTCCATACTCCCGAGACGTGTAAACTATGGCCAAACCTGGATAGTATGTGAAATAGAAAACACACACACACTGATTACTCTATCTGCAGAAATAACGTCCTTACCAGTTAATCTCTGCTATAAAAAAGGGAATGAATGTTTTCCAATCCAGGAAAATACAAGTGCCAAGGTACTTTCACACACTGTTAGCAAGGAGGGAGTGTAAATTGGTACAAACTATTTAGAAGGCAATTGGAAAGTATTTATTAAAACTTAAAATATACTACCCAATGATCCAGCAGCCTCACCTATAAAATTCTATTCTTAGAGAAAGCAATAATAAAACTAATAAGTAAAAATACTTATGTATGAGGATAACTATTGAAGCATTGCTAGTAACAGTGAAACAAAAAACTAAATAACAACAGCAAACCAAACAACACAAAACTGGAAAGAACATAAATGTCCATTAATAGGGGAATGATACAACTATTCAATGGAATACCACATCACCATTCTCAAAGAATGAGGTAGTGCTATATGGGCTGTTCTGGAAAGTTGTCCATGTCTTATTGTTAAGTGAGGATGGTAAATTAGAATATGATTCCCTTTTTAAATAAAACGTATATTTTCTCATATATCTATAGCTAACTATCTCTATATTGATATCAATAACAGGAAGGACACAAACCAAAGTGTTAATAGTGCTTACCTCTGAGGAGTAGGAATGGAAGGGTTTGAGCCGTGGAGGCTCGAGTTATATATACATATGCATACACACATGCATATATGCCTACATACAAGCAAACATATAACTTACACATACATGTATATTATACTTTAAGGTAGAGATTTATGGGTGATTTTTAACTTATTTTTTGTAATTTTTATTATTGTTGAATTTCATTCATTTCATTCATTCATTACAGGGATGTTAGAGACCGGATCTTGACTCAAATTTGATTAAAATTTAACGCTATAGGAAGGCTGCTATTACTGGATTTTTATGGGTATCTTGGATTAGATATTTTAAAAATCCAGTTTAGGATTTATTAATGTAGGTATTGAGATAGAGGGACAGTGATGTGTGAAATCAATAGAAATTCCAAAAATTTAATTTTAGTCAATGGTTGCCACCTCCTAACATACTACATCATTTACCAAATCTGTAAAAACAGTAGTCCACCAGACTGGTTAGCATTTCATTCTACTCCATTTCCCTACATGCTCTTTGACATGAGTGCGAATGAGCAATGGAGTGGCTAAACACTTTGAAAGAGAAAGATTTGCAATTCTTAACAAGCCATAAACCAGATAAGTGGCTGAGAGTGATCAGTTCTTCTGGGTAAATAAGAATTGATTCTCCTTTGCAAATAGTCAGAAGAAATCTGGTAGTTGTGCTTTAAAACTAAGAGGGATTAGATATGAGCTCTGCAAAATACTGAGTATTGGAGATAGCCTTTTTGATCTCTAACTGGAATTCATCTTTGGGTGATAATGACTATAGAGAACCACACAATCAAACCTTTTGGTCCAATACTTTGTTGTTAACGAAGCTCGTTAACACAGCAGGAAACATCAAAAACTACTTTCTGTGACAAAGTGACTGTGTCCTGAGTGGCCCATCCTACAGACTACAAAAATTTGATTCAGTTGTTCTGCTTCCCCGTTATATTATGGATATATGTTGGCTTAGTCTTTATTGCTCATATAGACAGATTTTGAATAATAAAGACTTATTTACAAATAAACTACAAGTACACATATAGTCATGTGTTGGATAATCTCAATCTGGATCTGCCAGTACTCATAAGAGCAATATTTGGGGAGAGATTTTCCTAGAGAGATGCCACCTCTCACTTAGACGTAGAAAATTATTAGATATAGTTGTGCTACTATTAGTAATATTACTGAAAGCTAAACTTGATTGAGAGCATTTTATGTACTGGGAACTGTTAGACAATTTATCTGAATTAACTTGTTCAATCAGCACAGCTGTATGAAGTCGTTACTATCATTACCCCTAATTCATAGATGTGGAAACAGAGTTTGGAGAAGTGAGGTAACTTGCCAAAAATCACATGGTTAATTAGCAGTTGAGTAAAATTTCAAACCCAGATCTGTTGGACTCCAAAATCCATGAGTACTTCATATTGCCTCAACAGTAAGCACATTATCTTATAGACAATATGGGTTAAATAGCTTTTGGTAAGTTGACTAAGAGCAATTTATAGCATTGTTTTGTATATTTTGAATAACACTTTGGGAACATCAGCTATTATTAGTTAGGAATTGTTTGTGTTATATATTTGTATAGTTACCATTTCCATTATAAAGTGATGTCCCAGAAGGATTTATGTAGTGTTTGAATTTTCATTGACTTGCATTTCAGTCAGCTGTGTTTATTGTGGTTGTTAGCTGTCATGGAACTGGCTCCTGACTCATGGTAACCCCATGCACAACAGAATGAAAGGCTGCCCAATCCATCCTGAGCCATTCCTGTGATTGGAACAAACCATTGTTATTCATAGAGTTTTCATGGGTTGATTTTTGGAGCTAGATCACCAGGCTTTTTTTCCTAGTCCGTCTTACTCTGGAAACCCCTTTGAAACCTGTTCAACATCATAGCAACACTCAATCCACTACTGTACCACCGAGAGATGGGTGGTAGCTGCACATGAGGTGCATTGGCTGGGAATTTGAACCCAGGTTTCCCGTATGGTAAGTGAGAATTCTACCACTGAACCATCACTGCCTTCACCAACTACATTTAGAAACTAGTTAAAAGTCAACAAATGTATCAGTGGGTAGCTAAATAACACTGAAGTCCAGAAACAAGAATCTTGGTTCTAGTCCCAGTCCCGCCACTAACTGACTTGGACAAATCACTTAATTTCTCTGGGCCTGAGGTTAGCTACTATAGTTAATATGGTTGATCTTGCTGTTGATACAGTTGTCCCCTTTCTTTCTCAGTTCCTAATTTCCTATCCATGTTGCACTAGGCACATTCCGTTTGTCCTCCAGATTCCTAATCCATCCTTCTCCATATATCTTTGTGCCTTGGGAGTCAGATCTGTATGGCTATAGTAAAGGACTGTCTTGCCTTCTGGCTTCATTTTGGGTCATGATAATGGGAATATTGGTAGAAGATCAATCAGATGAAGGGAAAAAAGTGAGGTTGGGGTAGTTATTCTCCATACTCTCATCTTGTGAGGTTGTCATGGACTGGCTGCACCTCGTAAAGAGACTATATAGCTGTCTATCTCAAGGCTGCTGTCACCATTCAACTCTCCTTGCCCCTCACACCTTAATAGCCACAGGGTTTTGAACGATCTGTTCTTGTGGTATTACAAATACTGCCCAACTCTTTGGAAATATCCCCTTTCTCAGACTCTTCTCAAATTGCCCGATTTGTGTGAAATGACTGGTTTTCTGCTCAGACTCTGATTAAAATACATGTATGTTGTTGTTAGGAGCCATCAAGTGATTCCAACTCATAGTACAAGACAATGAAACATTGCCTGGTCTGGTTCTAGTCTCACAATCATTGCTATGTTTGAGCTCATTGTTGCAGCCACTGTGTAAATACATCTCGCTGAGGGTCTTCCTCTTTTTCTCTGACCCTCTACCTTACCAAGCATGACGTCCTTCTCCAGGGACTGGTCCCTCCTGATAACATGTCCAAAGAACATGAGACGAAGTCTCACCATCCCCACTTCCAAGACGCATTCTGGCTGTATTTCTTACAAGATAGACTTGTTAGTTCTTCTGGCAGTCTACGGTATATTCAGTATTTTTTGCCAACATCATAATTCAAAGATGTCAATTCTTCTTCGGTCTTTATTCATTGTTCAGCTTTCACATGCATATGAGGCAATAGAAAATATCATGGCTTGGGTCAGCGCACCTTAGTCCTGAAAGTGACATCTTAGCTTTTCAACACTTTAAAGAGGTCTTTTGCAGCAGATTTGGCCAATGCAATACATCATTTGATTTTTTGACTGCTGCTTCCATGGACATTGATTTGGATTCAAGTAAAATAAAATCCTTGACAACTTCGATCCTTTCTCCGTTTATCATGATGTTGTTCATTGGTCCAGTTGCGAGCATTTTTGTTTTCTTTATGTTGAGATGTAATCTATACTGAAGGCTGTCGTCTTTGATCTTCATCAGTAAATCCTTCAAGTCCTCGTTGCTTTCAACAAAGAAGGTTGCGTTGTCTGCTTATTGCAGGTTGTTAATGAGTCTTCCACCAGTCCTAATGCCAAGTTCTTCTTCATATAGACATGCTTCTTGGATTCATTGCTCAGCATACAGATTAAATTAGTATGGTGAAAGGATACAACCCTGACGCACAACTTACCTGATTTTAAACTACATAGTATCCCCTTATTCTGTTTGAACACCTGCCTCTTGGTCTATGTACAGGTTTCGCATGAGCACAATCAAGTGTCCTGAAATTTCCATTCTTCGCAATGTTATCCGTAATTTGTTATGATCCGCATAGTCGAATGCCTTTGCATAGTCAATAAAACACAGGTAAATATCTTTCTGGTATTCTCTGCTTTCAGCCAAGTTCCCCATCTGACATCAGCAGTGATATCCCTCATTTCATGTACTTTTCTGAATCTGGCTTGAATTTTGGCAGTTCCCTGTCCATGTACTGCTGCAACCGCTTTTGAATTGTCTTCAGCAAAATTTTACTTGCATGTGATATTAATGATATCATTTGATAATTTCCACATTCTGTTGGATCACCTTTCTTTGTAATGGGTACAAATATAGATCTCTTCCAGTCAGTTGGCCAGGTAGCTGTCTTCCCAATTTCTTGGCATAGCCAAATGAGCACTTCCAGTGCTGTATCTGTTTGTTGAAACATCTCAGTTGGTATTCCGTCAATTCCTGGAGTCTTGTTTTTATGGACAATGCCTTCAGTGCAGCTCAGACTTCCTTCAATACCACTGATTCTTGATCATATGCTACCTCTTAAAATGGTTGAATGTCCACTAATTATTTTTGGTACACTGACTCTGCATATTCCTTCCATCTTCTTTTGAGGATCCCTGGGTCATTCAATATTTCCCCATAGAATCCTTCAATATTGCAACTCAAGGCTTGAAGTTTTTCTTCAGTTCTTTCAGCTTAAGAAATGCGTAGTGTGTTCTTCCCTTTTGGTTTTCTAACTCCAGGTCTTTGCAGATTTCATTATAACACTTTGTTTTCTTGAGCTGCCCTTTGATATCTTCTGTTCAGCTCTTTTACTTCATCATTTCTTCCATTTTCTTTACCTACTCTACATTCAAAAGCAAGTTTCAGAGTCTCTTCTGACGTCCATTTTTGTCTTTTCTTTCTTTCCTGTCTTTTTAATTACCTTTTGCTTTCTTTATGTATGATGTCTTTGATGTCATCCCACAACTCATCTGGTCTTTGGTCATTAGTGTTTAGTGTGTCAAATCTATTCTTGAGATGGTCTCCATATTCAGGTGGGATATACTCAAGGTCATATTTTGGTTCTCATGGACTTGTTTTAATTTTCTTCAGCTTCAACTTCAATTTAAACTTACGAGCAATTGATGGTCTCTTCCACAGTAAGCCCCTGGCCTTGTTCTGACTGATGATACTGAGCTTTTCTGTTGTCTGTTTCCACATATGTAGTCGATTTGATTCCTGTTCTTTCCATCCGATGAGGTCCATGTGTATAATCTCCATTTATGTTGTTGAAAAAAGGTATTTGCAATGAATAAGTCCTTGGTCATGCAAAATTTTATCATATGGTCTCTGGTGTTCTTTCTATAACCAAGAACATATTTTCCGACGACAGATACTTCGTTTCCAACTTTCACATTACAATCACCAGTAATTATTAATGCATTTGATTGCATTTTTGATCAATTTCAGACTGCAGAAGTTGGTAAAAATCTTCAATTTCCTCATCTTTGACATTAGTGGTTTGTGCCTAAATTTGGATAATAGTCATATTAACTGGTCTTCCTTGCAGGCGTACGGATATTATCCTATCATTGACAGTGCTGTACTTCAGGATACATCTTGAAATGTTCTTTGTGAAGATGAATGTGACATCATTTATCTTCAATTTTCCATTCTCAGCATAGTAGACCATATCATTATCTGATTCAAAATGGCCATTACCCATCCATTTCAGCTCACTAATGCCTAGGATATCGATGTTTATGTGTTCCATTTCATTTCTGATGACTTCCAATTTTCCTAGATTTATACTTCATACATTCCACATTCCAATTATTAATGAATGTTTGCAGCTTTTTCTTCTCATTTTGATTTATGCCACATCAGCAAATAAAGATCCCAAAAGCTTTACTCCATCCGCTCCATTAACGTTGACCCTACTTTGCAGACACGGTTCTTTCCCAGTCATATTTTGAGTGCCTTCTGCCCTGAGGGGTTCATCTTCTGGCACTATATCAAAAAATGTTCAGCTGCTATCCATATGGTTTTCACTTGCCAATTTTTTCGTAAGTAGACCTGTAGGTCCTTCTTCCTAGTCTGTTTTAGTCTGGAAGCTTTGTTGAAACCTGTCCACTACAGATGACCCTGCTGGTATTTGAAATACCGGTGGCATAGCTTCCAGCATCACAGCATCATGCAAGCCACCACAGTATGACAAACTGGCAGACACATGATGGACACGTGGATGTGTACATGTAAACCCATCTTTAAACCATTTGCTTGATTAAACAAGATCATCTTCTCAGAGAAAAGTGAAGTATTTTTAGGCTGAGTGTATAGCAGTAACAGACATATTTCTTTTTTTATTTACTGTTCTCACTTCCCGGCAACATGCCACATGTAAACAGATATATTTCTTGATCTTATCGCTAACAAAATTTTCAAGTTCCACATCATGACTTTACCCGGATCTTCTCATTGTGTAAATTTGGTTCCCTGGAATAGCCCTAATCTTCCAACATAAGGAAGAAGCTTGTTGCCTCTCAGGGGTAGTGTGAGCAAAAAGGTTCAGTGAAAGATTGAACTTTCACGTTTTTCATGGGGAATTAGGATATTTTCCTTATCAAAAGGGTATCATTTTTCTATGTTGTGACTAGACAATTGAGGCTAGTATCCTTTTCTGTTATGAACTATCATGTTACACATTTGCACAAGCCTTGACTCAACATTTTCTTCAGAGTGCTTTTATAATTGATTCCTATGTTTTCTATACTCGTCTGTGGGAAGCAGCACAGGAGCACAAAAATGTTGAGTTTTACATGTAAAATTCAAATCAGAGACTCATCTCTCAAAAAAATGGGAAGGGTAATTGTTGCCCTGCCTAATTCATAAGGTGTTTGTAAGCTTTACTAGATATGGTATGAATGTACTACATCAACTCTATAACACTATGCAGGTGTTTGTGATACTGCCGCTGCAGCTGCTTCTGATGATGAAAAAGAGACTTCCCATTATGCTTTCCTTTTAGATTTTAAGCTCCGTGTGGGTATACAACAAGCTTCAACAATAGGCTATATATCCTGTTGTCATTTTAAATAATGAATTTCTCACTAAGTGAAAAATAGCACCAGACCAAGTTCATGTCTTTTTACAAGACCAAAGTATTGTAAGACAATCTCTAAACCAATTAGGAATAGAGGTAAATTATTGTATATCCTAATTCAAAGAGAGATTCTCTACTTATATTTAATGAGTGTACTTACTGGGAAGGAAATATGTTGTATTTAATACTAATTTTCAGATTTTTCTCCTCATTTCAATCAAATCTCTTTCACTAGGCATGAATGAACAAGAGTTTGTGTTGGAACAGTTTGAAAAAAAATTCTAAGTGAGCAATCTTTTGGAGATTGGCCTCCAATGCCAGAACAGCAAAGAAGGAAAAGGGCTCTTTATCTTCGTTTCACATGTCTTTTGAGATGGCAGGATCCTCATGACTTGGATAACCCAGCTGTCATTGTGGCAGGACTTCTGTTCCTGTTGTTTTTTTTTCCTTTCAAATTCAATTCAGCATCCCCTTAATCTCCTTATAGAAGCCAATGAAAGCAGGCCTGTGGATGGATAATTCTAGAAGACAACTGCAAATGTAAAATGTCTGAAGATGAAGGCAGCAGCACATGTAACTCAGCTTGTTTTCATTATATTAATCAAGACAAACATAGGTCATTATTATGTGGAAATTAACTGTTTTCCTTGTTTTAAATTTGATGCACATAATTAGTTTCATTATTATTTCAGTGGTGGAAATATGACAGTTGAATCTGAAGTAATATTCACAAAAGATAGTACCTCAAGTGTTTAAAAGATACCATGCACCTGCAGGTATGTTATGTACTAGTCAGGACTTGAGATTGATTATCAAGATCAAAAATAATTATGGAGTCAAGATTATGTAGGTTAATAACCAGAGACAAGACTAATTATAATAGTCAGGTAGAGATTTAATGGCAATGTGATTTGTTCAAAGAACATTAAGCAAGAGAAGCTTTCAATGGACTTTTTGTTGTTGATGTGCTATTTTGTATAACTGCAAAATTTTGAGTGAAACAAGGAATAGTAGTATAAGAAAACCACAAGTGGAGGAAGTTTACATTTCCAAAATCTACGGATACTGGGAAGAAGAGGGGGAAATGTGTGTGTGAAAGATGAGAAAATGTGCTGGTAGTGCAGGTGGCAGAAACGTTCTTAAGGATTTCTACTAGGGAGTCAAGGGAGACAAAGCTACGAAAAAGTAAGATTGCATTTGCTTCAAATCTGCATATTCTGCAGCCCTTAAGCCATTACCTGCAGCTGAGAAGTTCCAATAAAAGTGATTTAGAAACTCATTCTGGCTGCCTCCAGATGCCAGCCCCCTGGGGTTGCCACCACGCATTATTTAATATGGGCTTGATGGTTTCAATCCCCTTCCTTATGCCTGATTCAGCTCTTCTATAGGCAGCCCCTTCTGTCTGTAACTGACAAGGTGTTGCTACTGACTGGATTTTGTTTTATGTTTCCTATTGGTTTTCGTCATCTATTTCTTTTATATTATCCCTGATTTACTTTTGTTTTTCCTTTAAATTTCTTTTTTCCCTATATGATTGTCCTCTTCCCTGACACTTAGACCTCCTACTGAAATTCTACGGAAATCTGTATTCACTGGATTCTATTTCAGCATGCTACCTGGCAAAACAGCATGTTGAAAGAGTAAAAGATGACCATGATACTAGAGAACTTTTGCCTTGACAGAAAAAAAAGATAGTCTACGTAGTTTCTGAATTAGAATCTTAGTCTAGTGAAAGTAGATTAGTTCTGGAACTTGGTGTTTTCTATTTTTTTTTAACATTAAAATAGAATATTCACATGCATACAACTACAAATAACATACTTGCATTGCATAAGATGTTTCTGGTGTTTCTTACAAATCCATTATCAGTGGAGTGGTGAGGGGGGAGTAATATGCAAGTTGTGTTGTAATTATTGGTTTACATGTCTACTCTTCACACCTTGAGTTCTGCGAGATCAGGAATACCAGTTATTTACTTTTGCATTCCATACTGCCTGGTCTGTCAAAGGTGCTCATTCATTTGTGCTGGATGAATAAATGAGTGGTTCTGGTAAAATGTTTCTTTTTGGAAGCTTGGTTCTACATCACATGGAGATTTATCTTCTGTGTTTGAACATGAGTCATAGTTTGCTGTGGGTGCCATATAACAAATTGCCCAAACTTGGTGCCTTAAAACAACAGAAATTTATTCTCTCACAGTTGTGAAAGCTAGAAGTCCAAAATCAAGGTGTCAACAAGGTCATGATCCCTCTGAAGGCTCTGGGGAAGAATCTTTCCTTGCCTCTTCCTAGCTTCTGGTGGCTGTAGCAATCCTTGGTTGTAGAAGCATCTCTCCAATCTCTTCCTGCATCTTTACATTGCGCTATTATCTTTGTGACTTCACATGGCCTTCTTTGTGTGTCTGTGTGTCCTTATCTCTTCTTATAAGGACGCCAGTCATTGGATTTAGGGATCGTCATAATCAAATACAACCTCATCTTATCTTAATTACATCAGCAAAGACCCTATTTCCACGTAAAGTCACATTCTGAAGTTCCGGTGGACATGAATTTGGGAAGGGGGGACTATTCAAGCCACTATACCATGCCACTTCATATTTTCCATCAGACTGGTCACTTCTTCATATCTTAGCTAAGAAGTTTTTGTCTTTTAATCCATAATTTTTCCTATTTCAGTCTTTGTAATGCATCACAGATATGCATCAGACACATTTCTAGAAATTCAGATTTTTTTTTGTTTCTGATGGACATTGCACAAATCCATATAAGGAAATATAGGTGCACAGATTTCTTCCTATGTAAGTTTGTTCTGCCAATGCTCCTTTGAAAATGCCTATGCATCTACGATGGGAGTTGAGTCTATAAAGCTCTGTGATTTTAGGTAGAAAAATAATTAATTTTTTTGGTTGATTGATAACCTAAAAGTCCCATTATTTCTTTCTCTGTGAGTCTTTTCTGTCTCATACTATCAAATATTTTCCACATATACATCATATATGCCTTTTACTTGCTTCTTTACTAGTTCTTTTCTGTTTGTTTCATTCACCCTTCTATGCATGCTGCAGTAGCATTCTTTCTATTTAGATATACTGATTTTAAGAGACTAATGAATACAGTTCCTTATGATGTTTGACAAAAGTCAACTTTTACATAGTAAGGGCCAGGGAAAAGTAAAACTCAGCTAAGTGTCACATAGTCACTGTGATATTCTCAAGTAATATATAATTCAGCATTTTAAGAAATACTGATCTTCTTCTTGCACAAAACGTTCTTTTTGTTATCACACTGAAAAATCTTCCCTATCTTAACCTTCACTGACTTCTGCTCCTAACATTAGGCTTCTGTGGTGAGGAGATGCTTGGAGGTCTGTTGTTGTTAGGTGTCGTCCAGTTGGTTCCAACTCATAGCAACCCCATGTACAACAGAACTAAACACTGCCCAGTCCTGCGCCATCCTCACAATCAATGCTATGCTTGAGCCCATTGTTGCAGCTACTGTGTCAATCCATCTCGTTGAGGGTCTTCCTCTTTTTCACTGACCCTCTACATTATCAAGCATGATGTCCTTCTCCAGGGACTGATCCCTACTGATAATGTGTATAAAGTACGTGAGATGTAGTCTTGCCATCTTTGTTTCTAAGGAGCATTCTGGTCATACTTCTTCTAAGATAGATTGGCAGTCCATGGTATATTCAATATTCTTCACCAACACCACAATTCAAAGGCATCAATTATTTTTCAGTATTCCTTATTCATTGTCCAGCTTTCACATGCATATGAGGCTACAGAAAACACCATGGCTTGGGTCAGGTGCATCTTAGCGTGTTCAAGGTGACATCTTTATTTTTTAGCACTTTAAAGAGGTCTTTTGCAGTGGATTTGCCTAATGCAATTTTGTCATTTGATTTCTTGACTGCTGCTTCCATGGATGTTGACTCTGGATCCAAGTAAAATGAAATCCTTGACAACTTCAATCTTTTCTCTGTCTATCACAATGTTGTTTATTCGTTCAGTTGTGAAGATTTCTGTTTTCTTTATGTTGAAGTATAATCCATACTGAAGGCTGTAGTCTTTGATCTTCATCAGTAAGTGCTTCAAGTCCTCTTCACTTTCAGCAAGCAAAATTGTGTCATCTGATTATCACAGGTTGTTAAAGAGTCTTCCACCAATCCTAATGCCCTGTTCTTCTTCACATAGTCCAGCGTCTCAGATTATTTGCTCAGCATATAGATTGAGTAAGTATGGTGAAAGGATATAACCCTGATGCACACCTTTCCTGACTTTAAACCACGCAGTATCCCCTTGTTTTGTTCAAACGACTGCCTCTTGATCTATGTACAGGTTCCTCATGAGCACAATTAAGTGTTCTGGAATTCCTATTCTTCGCATGTTATCCATAATTTGTTATGATCCACACAATTGAATACATTTGCATAGTCAATAAAACACAGGTAAACATCTTTCTGGTATCCTCTGCTTTCAGCCAGGATCCATCTGACATCAGCAATGATATCCCTCCTTCCACGTCCTCTTCTGAATCTGGCTTGAATTTCTATCAGTTCCCTGTCAATATACTGCTGTAGCCGCTTTTGAATGATCTTCAGCAAAATTTTACTTGAATGTCATATTAATGATATTGTTCGACAGTTTACACATTCAGTTGGATCACTTTTCTTGGGAATTGGCATAAATATGGATCTCTTCCAGTAGGTTGGCTAGGTGGCTGTCTTCCAAATTTCTTGGCATAGACAAATGAGCACTTCCCACGCTGCATCTGTTTATTGAAACATCTCAAATGGTATTCCGTTAGTTCCTGGAGCCTTGTTTTTCACCAATGCCTTCAGTGCATCTTGGACTTCTTCCTTCAGCACCATTGGTTCCTGATCGTATGCTACCTCCTAAAGTGGTTGAACGTCCACCAATTCTTTTTGGTATGGTGACTCTTTGTATTCCTTCCATCTTCCTTTGATGCTTCCTGCTTCATTCTAATATTTTCCCTACAGAAGCCTTCAATATTGCAATTCGAGGCTTGAATTTTTCTTCAGTTCTCCAGCTCTTTGCACATGTCGTAATAATACTTTACTTTGTTTTCTTGAGCCAGCCATTGAAATCTTCTGTTCAGCTCTTTTACTTCATCATTTCTTCCTTTTGCTTTAGCTACTTCATGTTCAACAGCAAGTTTCAGAGTCTCTTCTGACATCCATTTTGGTCTTTTCTTTCTTTCCTGTTTTTTAATGACCTGTTGCTTTCTTCATGTATGATGTCCTTGATGTCATTCCACAACTCTTCTCGTCTTTGGCCATTAGTATTCAAAGTGTCAAATCTATTCCTGAGATGGTCTCTAAATTCAGATGGGATATATTCAAGGTCATACTTCTGCTCTCATGAACTTGTTCTAATTTTCTTCAGTTTCAATTTGAACTTGCATCTGAGTGGTTGATGGTCTCTTCCGCAGTCAGCCTCTGGCCTTGTTCTGACTTATGATATTGAGCTTTTCCATAATCTCTTTACACAGATTTAGTTGACCTGATTTCTGTGTATTCTGTCTGACGAGGCCCACGTGTATAGTCGCCATTTATGTTGGTGAAAAAGGTATTTATGATGAAGAAGTTGTTGGTCTTGCAAAATTCCATCGTGCGATCTCCTGCATCGTTTCTATCACCAAGGCCATTATTTTCCAACTACCGATCTTTCTTCTTTGTTTCCAACTTTCACATTCCAATCACCAGTAATTATCAATGCACCCTGATTGCATGTTTGATCAATTTCAGACTGCAGAAAAGTCTTCAATTTCTTCATCTTTGGCCTTAGTTGTTTGTTCTTGAATTTGAATAATAGTCATATTAACTGGTGTTCCTTGTAGGCATATGGATATTGTCCTATCACTGACAGCATTGTACTTCAAAATAGATCTTGAAATGTTCTTTTTGACGATGAATTCAATGCCACTCCTCTTCAATTTGTCATTCCTGGCACAGTACACCACATGATTGTCTGATTGCAGGTCTAGGATGTAGAAAAAGTCTTTTCTATATGTATTTCCACTGCTCCTTTGTCAGTTTGTCATACTGTGGGCCTTGTGTGTTGCTGTAATGCTAGAAGCTATGCCACTGGTATTTCATATACCAGCTGGATCACCCATGCTGTCCATGTTTCAGTGGAGCTTCCAGACTAAGACATACTAAGACAGAAGAAGGACCTGACGATCTACTTCTAATAAAATCAGCCAGTGAAAACCTTATGAATAGCAACAGAACATTGTCTGATGTAGTGCTGGAAGATGAGCCACTCAGGTTGGAAGGAACTCAAAATACGATTGAGGAAGAGCTGCCTCCTCAAAATAGAGTAAACCTCAAATATGTGGAGGGAGAAGCCATTTCAAGAGCTTCACTTGCTGATGTGGCATGACTCAAAATGATAAGAAACAGCTGCAAACATTCACTAATAATTTTAACATGGAATGTACAAAGTATGAATCTAGTAAAACTGGAATTCATCAGAAATGAAATGGAATGCATAAACATCAATATTTTAGGCATTAGTGAGCTGAAATGGAATGGCACTGACCATATGAATCAGATAATCATATGGTCTACTATGTCGGGAATGACAAATTGAAGAGGAATGGTGTCACATTCATCCTCACAAAGAACATTTCAAGACCTATCCTGAAGTACAACACTGTCAGTGATAGGATGATATCCATGTGCCTAGAAGGAAGACAAGTTAATGCAAATATTATTCAAATTTACTCACCAACCACTAATGCCAAAAATGAAGAAATTGAAGATTTTTACCATCTTCCGCGGTCTGAAATGGATCAAACATGCAATCAAGATGCATTAATAATTACTGGTTATTGGAATGTGAAAGTTGGAAACAAAGAAGAAGAATCAGTAGTTGGAAAATACGGCCTTGGTGATAGAAATGGTGCTGCAGATCACATGGTAGAATTTTTCAAGACCAATGACTTATTCGTTGCAAATACCTTTTTTCAACAACATAAATGGTGACTCTACTGGATGGAATACACAGGAATAAAATTGACTACATCTGTGGAAAGAGATGATAGAGGAGCTCAATACATCAGTCAGAACAAGGCCAGGGGTTGACTGCGAAACAGACCATCAATTGCTCATATACAAGTTCAAGTTGAAGTTGAAAAAAATTAAACAAGTCCATGAGAGCCAAAATACAGTCTTGAGTATAACTCACCTGAATTTAGAGACCATCTCAAGAATAAATTTGATGCATTGAACGGGAATGACTGAAGACCAGAAGAGTTATGGGATGACATCAAGGACATCATACATGAATCCAGAAAAAGGTTGTTAAAAAGACAGGAAAGAAAGCAAATACCAAAATTGATGTAAGAAGAGAACCTGAAACTTGCTATTTAATGTAGAGTAGCTAAAGTAAATGGAAGACATGATGACGTAAAAGAGCTGAACAGAAGGTTTCAAAGGTGGTGCCAGAAGAAAAAGTAAAGTATTATAATGAAATGTGCAAAGACCTGGAGTTAGAAAACTAAAAGTGAAGAAAAGGCTCATCATTTCTCAAGCTGATAAAATGGAAAAAAACAATTCAAGCCTCAAATTGCAATACTGAGGAAGTCTATGGGCAAAATGATGAATGATGCGAGAAACATCAAAAGAAGATGGAAGGAATACGCAGAGTCACTATAACAAAAAGAATTGGTTGACATTTAACCATTTTGGGAGGTGGCATCTGATCAAGAACCAATGTTACTGAAGCAAGAAGTCCAAGCTGCACTGAAGACATTGGCCAGAAACAAGGCTCCGGGAATTGAAGGAATACGAACTGAGGCGTTTCAACAAACGTATGCAGTGCTGCAGGTGCTCACTCGTCTATGCCAAGAAATTTGGAAGACAGCTACCTGGCCAACCAACTGGAAGAGATCCATATCTGTGCCCATTCCAAAGCCAGGTGATACAATGAAATGCGGAAATTATCGAACAATATCATTAATATTACATGCAAGTAAAATTTTCCTGAAGATAATTTTAAAATGGTTGTAGCAGTATATCCACAGGGAACTGCCAGAAATTCAAGCTGGATTCAGAACAGTACATGAAATTAGGGATATCATTGCTGAGGTCAAATGGATCTTGGCTGAAAGCAGAGACTACCAGAAAGTTGTTTATCTGTGTTTTATTGACTATGCAAAGGCATTCGACTGTGGGGATCATGCAAACTATGGAATTGTGAAGAATGGGAACTCCAGAACATGTAATTGTGCTCATGAGGAACCTGTACATAGACCAAGAGGCAATTGTTCGAATAGAATAAGCTGATACTGTGTGGTTTAAAATCAGGAAAGATGTGCATCAGGATTGTGTCCTTTCACCATAATTATTAAATCTGTATGCTTAGGAAATAATCCAAGAAGCTGAAAAGCAACACATCTCTTGGTTGTCCATGCTGATGGAAATACATCATTTACAATTCAAGCATATTATTAAGAAATGATGTTATATAAAGAAGAACATGGCATCAGGATTGGAGGAAGACCAACAACCTGCAATATACTGATGACACAACCTTGCTTGTGAAATAGAAGAGGACTCGAAGCACTTACTGATAAAAATCAAAGACTACAGCCTTCAGTATGGGTTACACCTCAACATAAAGAAAACAAAAATCCTCACAACTGGACCAATAAGCAGCATCATGATAAATGGAGAAAATATTGTCAAGGATTTCATTTTACTTTAATCCACAATCAATGCCCATGGAAGCAGTAGTCAAGAAATCAAATGACATATTGCATTGGGCAAAACTACTGCAAAAGACCCATTTAAAATGTTAACTAGCAAAGATGCAACTTTGAGGACTAAGGTATGCCTGACCCAAGCTATGGTACTTTCAGTTGTCTCATATGCATGCGAAATCTGAACAATGAATAAGGAAAACCAAAGAAGAATTTATGCCTTTGAATTATGGTGTTGGTGAAGAATATTGAATATACCATGGACTGTGAGAAGAACGAACAAACCTGTCTTGGAGGAAGTACAGCCAGAATGCTCCTGAGAAGTGAGGATATCACAACTTTGTCTCATATATTTTGGACATGTTATCAAGAGGGACCAGTCCTTGGAGAAGTACATCATGCTTGATAAAGTGGAGGGTCAGTGAAAAAGAGGAAGACTCTCAACAAGATGGATTGACACAGTGGCTGCAACAATAGGCTCAAACATAGCAATGATTGTGAGGATGGCACAGGACTCGGTACTGTTTCATTCTGTTGTTCATAGGGTTGCTATGAGTTGAAACCAACTCAAGGGTACCTAACAACAACAGAGTTATCTGGTTTTCTATCATGGGTATATGTGTGGTAGGGACCCAATTCCCTTAAGCTATGTCTTATGAGTCTAAATGAATACTTAGTAGTGTGTGTAGAATGCTTAATTTCTATTACACTTAGAAAGTAGAGCTGCATTGTTCTGAAAAACTATGTTTGATAGATTTTATATACTTCTGTTAATATCTTTCATTATTAATTTCTTTCATTTTAAAAAAGAAGAATGCACACAGGTAAGGGCGATACCAACAAATTAGCTTTCTATTCAAGTTTATGTTGGGCCTCTTAAATGATCCTGGATGCAAATGCCAAGTTGAAATATCTTTGATGGTTTGCTTCTCAGTGACTCTGGGCACTGCCAAGAGCAAAGGGTGGTACGGTGAACTGAGTTTCAAGCCCTTGGATTTGTTCTCTCTCGTCAGTATTCCTGTTTGCCATTTTGGCAGTTGATCTGTGCTAATCAAATCCATCAGGGGTTGACAGGTGGTCAGTGGTACAATTCCAACCTATTTAGTGTAATTGTAGTGTTTAGTGTAATTTCTATGAAATCGTATGGTATTATTTTAATAAGAGAATTAGCAAAAGTGAGCCAGTCACTTTGCAGTTCTCACCATTCATTATTTAAAGCAACACCTCTTTTGCTCATCCACACTGGTTTCAGGAGATACACCATTTACAATCCAAGCATATTATTAAGAAATGATGTTATATAAAAAATTTAGAGAATTTCTTACCTTTCAAATCCAGTGAGTAAGGACATATTGCGAATACTATCTTATGTTTCTAGACACTGTATAGCAAATGCTTAAATCTTTCCTAAATACTGAATTAATATTCTGTCTGTTGGTGCTATATTACCTACCTATAATGTAGGTTCCCATGTATGCCTGTAAATAAATTACCTTAATTCTTCTTTATGAATACTATTTTGATTACTATGAATATTTGATGTATAACAGACAGGTTTATAAGTAAATAAAAAAGATGATATACCCTTCTTAAGATCTATGGTAAAGATGAAAAGGTGGTTGTGTAATTGAGTATTGTCAATAATGGGCTTTAAAGGCTCTTAAAGACATATAAATAATGCAGAATTTTTGAGAAACGGGCAGATGAATCCTGGTAGATGGTTATTGGTGTCAACTGACATGAAAAAAAAATTGGAAATATGGAAAGGAGGTCTGCAACATGCATACACGTGAAGTGTTATCTTTTGACTTATTTTCCAAGAGTGTGTTTAGGCATAAAATCTCATTGATTGATATGCCAATACAACAGGCATGCTCTTTGATTAACTAGTGGTTCCAGGAAACCACTGTAGAAAGTAGCATGTACAAAGTTGTTTATCTTGATTTTTTTAAAGTATTCCTGAGACGTTATGGGGTAACTAGCCCTTTAATATAAAGGCCACTAGGAAAAATGATTCAGGGCCACCTTAACGGGTGTAGTGGAAATGTGCTGCTTCTTTGGCTGTTTATTGGCCAACTCTTCACTGTGTAATGTATTGATTGGACATAGTATTGCCCCTTCCATTCAGAATCAAAGACTGGAGATTCCTTTCCTTGCCCCCTGGCAGCCAGGTATGGTTATATATGCCCTAGGCTCAGCTAGTTGAATGCTCTCATTCCAGACTGTGACTCTAAAGTGAGTAACACAAGGTTGAATGATGGTTGTAATTAATTTAGAGTAGCCGCTACCAAGTGTAGCAGTAGCAATGGCAGTGTTTAGAAGAGGTAGAAAGGTACAAAAATTGGTGGCTCTATCCTGACCAGATTGTATTTGCTAAAAGATGATTATTTTGTCCCTTACTTCATATCTCTCCAAAGTGAATTTGGTTCCGGCCAGTCTTAGAAGTCTGTTTTCTCAACCAATATAATAGTACCCAATACGATGTTAGGTGCTGTCGAGTCGATTTTTGACTCATAGTGACCAGATGTGACAGAACAGAACTGCCCCATAGGGTTTTCTAGGCTGTAATTTTTATGGGAGAAGATCACTAGGTCTTTCTTCCATGGAGTCTCTGAGTGAGTTCGAACCGCCAACCTTATGGATAGCAGCCTAGTGCTTAACCATTGCACCACCAGGGATCCTTTCCAATACAATAGTAACCGATAACGTTCCAATTAATTCCTTTTTATTTCCTGAGGATATCTAGAGTTTGTTATTATTACTAACAGGTACTGACAGGTACAATATAATGCTGAACATTATAATAATAATGTCCCTACACTAATGATATTTAACAGACTAAAGACCACATCTTCTAGAGAGTGCAGGAACCTATCTTGGCTAATTTAACACCTAAGAAGAGGTTGTTAAAGATGTAGCTTGATCTAGAGGTCATGAGCTTTAAAATATGTAGTTCTGAGTGTTACTCTTGGCTCTGCTATTTGCTCCCTGTGTGCCCTAGGAAAGTTGTTTAAGTTCCCTCATCTGTAAAAAGAAGAATTGTAGTATTATGTGATATATTAAATATTACATTGCAACTAGCACAGAGCCTGGCACACAATTTTCATTCAATTATTAATTATTATTGTAAATAAACATTAACTGAGGGCTTAGAATAAGCCAGGCACTGTGCTAAGTGATATATATATATATATATATATATATATATATATCCTTCACAAAAAACCTATGAAGTACTGTTGTTATTCCTGTTTTACATATGAGGAATGAGAAAAGTGGAGCACAGAAAAGTTACAATACTTGCCATAGGTCACACAGTAGCAATTCCATTTCTTCCATTTTTCTGCTTAAATTTGTATCTCTTTCCTCTTCTATTCACTCATTTCATTTGGCACTTCTAGTGTCAGTTCTGTTGCTTTATCTTCTGTGAATTGCAGGGTTATTGGCCAACAACTTAAGAACAATTCCAAGGTAATTTGGGAGTAGATCCAAGGACAAGTTATTCCAGCTCTCAGTGTCTTTCTCAAGGATATAAACAAGGATATCCATACACAGCTCCCTAATTAGGGAAATCATTCCATGGTTCTATATATAATTTTCATTTTTGCAATTCCCATATTATTTTTTGATAGTTCGTTTGCATGCCACTTGCAGAACATATTACCCTCTGGTTAAGAGAAAGTAAAAAGGGAGTCCTTTGGAAAAAGGAGTGATAATCTGAATGAAACAAAGTTAATATGCTCCAGTCCAGTTCTTGAGTGAGTAACTGTTTTCATGAAGCAGAAAGACCTATCATCCCTGGTATCATGTTAGACTCAGGCAGGTTGAAGAATCCCAAAGGCTATTTCTCGAGGTTAGGTTTTAAAAGCATGTGGCCGTAAGCACTACTGATTCACCTGGATAAACACCCCTGTGGCAGAGGCAGACCAGCAGTGCTGCCAGTCATCAGCATCCAATTCACTCCATTTCATAAGATGATAGAAAAATTAAAAGCTGTTCTAAAGGCAGAGGGATTTGGAGTTGGCTATGTATCAGGCCCTGTAGCTATGCTCATGAATCAGTGTTGCTTCTCTTCTTGGGTGCTAGCCCATTCCGGAATCCATGCCACCTGTTGTTGCTGCTATTTTCTATTTAAGCCTCTCTTTTTGTAAAGAGTGAGAGCAGCTCTGATTGACAAGATTTTTTTTTTTTTTTTAGGGAATGCTGTCAGATCAGGATCAAATGCTGCTCTTCATCTGCAATGATGCACTGCGATCTCATTAGGCCACACAATCTGATTGGAAGCTGATTACAACTCTACACCCAAGTTCAGGCTGGAACTTGGGCTAGGCAAGAGTGATCTGTAAGTGACACCATTTCCCAAATCTTCAGTAATTTTTTCAGACCTCCTTTGGAAATGCTTCCAAGTATTTTAAACAAATGCACAATACTTGAATAACAGGACTGTACATTTCTTGATTACATTATTTTTATTTTATTTGCCAATTCATATTTCTACCACCTACTGTGAATCATAGTGCATGGGGAAACTGTCCAAGATTTGGTTCTAAGTGATATCTAGTTACTATATGACCTAGCAATTTCACTCTTGGGTATACAACCAAAAGAATTGAAAGCAGGGACTCAAACAGATACTTCTACATCAATGTTGCTTGCAGCATTATTCACAAGAGCCAAAAGGCCAAACAACCCAAGTATCCATCAACAGATGAATGGATAAACAAAATGTGGTACAAACATACAATGGAATATTATTCAACCATAAAAAGAAATAAAATCTGGATACGTGTTACATGTGGATGAACTTTGAAAACAGTATTCTGAGTGAAATAAGTCAGTCACAAGAGGACAAATATTGTATGATCCCACTTATATGAAGTATCTAGAGTAGGCAGATGCATAGAGACAAAAATTTAATAGTGGTTAGTAGGATTAGTGGTTACTAGGATAATGGGGAATTATTGCAAGAGGTACTGAGTTTCTGTTTGGGGTGATGTAAAACTTTTGCAAGTGGATAGTGGTGATGGTTGTACAACATGGTGAATGTAATTAATGTCACTTGAAAATAGTTAAAATGACAAATGTTTTGTTATGTATCTTTTACCACAATAAAAATATGAAAAACAAACAAACAAAAAAGAGAGAAATGCTATTCAGGACAAGTCTTGTAAATAAGGTATAAATCCTATGTATACAAATCAGCTCTTTCAATTTTAACTTTAATTGGTCACCTTAGGAAAAATGTACAATTAAAAAGCAGCTTTTGATAAGATGTGAGAGTTTGTAGAGGTGACATTTAAACTTAAATATCTAAACCTCTAGAGAGCCACGAGCTAGAATTTCACTATCATCCAAAGGGGTACATATTAAATTCAGTGGATATCTTGAAATATATTTTGTTGTTTCCCTTACCACAAGCCATTTTTTATGAGCTCATGATGGCTATAAATCATTAAGTTAATATGTTCCGGAGTCAGGTAACCATTCAGTATTCATACAACATTTTTTGAGCTTTTTTTTCTCCAAGTACAAATAGGAAATATCATCTCTACTATATGGAACAATGGCATGCTTTCGACATGCTTTCAGGAGAAAGGCACTGTTTTTAATCTCATTATTTCCATATAATAATGGTGTGTATGTAAAAGTAGGAGAATAGAAGCAACTGTTATTTTCCTTTACAATGCTTTTGGAAAGGGAAAAAAGGGACCTATTAATCTTGAAATACCTGTGTGTCCCTTTATCATAAATTATTACTTTTCATCCTCTTTTACTCCCTTTTCTAGATGTTTGGATCTTTCCTTGTCTATGTCCACCTTCAGCCTCTGTAGCAGGATTCTACCAAATGTTTTCAAGCTATTAAATATAATCTAATCCTTTTAAGGATTTATTTTCATTTGTATTCTGCTTTAGGGAGATGGAACAGAAAAAGCAGATGCTTATGCAGAAGTCTCTAGCCATAGGGTTGCTATGAGTAGGAATAGACTCTACAGCAACGGGTTTGTTTGTTTTTTTGGTAGTCTTGTATATCACCCAGGTATAAATACTACTATTTATCTTCAAATACAATGTACAATGCATAGTCACGTATGCTTAAGTACACACTATATGTATTAATATACTATACATAAAATGTCTCATTGAATACTTGTTATCAAGAGCAACTTCAGTACTGAAATAATACTGCTTTTAAAACCTCCGAGCCTATCTTTCTATCCTCTATCACTTATAGTGCTAGACATTTTCCAGGTTCTTCTGTTTTAAATATTGTTAAATTCCTCACCTACATGTCAGAAAAAGGAAAGGGGAATACTGAGTTACTGGCATAACATGAGCTTGCTAATAAGACCAGCTTAGTGTCACTTTGTAAATTCACAGCCACTGTGCATAGGGCACTAAAAAGCTCAGTAATGAGAACTTACATTATTAAAGACAAAGTCTTTCACCCTAAGAGCTTTTGCTGTGACTTGTTGTGATGGAGTAGGCAGAGTATCAGCAATAGTTCTGAAGTCTAGTACCAACGGACTGAAAATGAAGACATAACAAGAACAACACAGAGACAATACAGCAGTGAAACCTCAAACCACTAAACATATTTCCCTTAAATTGCAGTGGGGCTGTCTAGGAACCCACATAGAGCAGTTCTTTCTGTCTTTCTTTTTTATTTTAATCAATTAACATCCAAGGCACTGTATGCAGTGTAGATTCTGATTCATTTATTACTAATCACTTTCCACTGGGATCATTTGGACCTTTGCTCCCTATCTCCTCAAAGACAATCCTGAAAGGAAAAACACTTCAGAGAGTTCACCTTATGAAGGACTTCCACCAATTTTTTACAGTCAACATTTCTGGATCTTATTTTGCCCATCTGGGAAATAAGGAGATGAGGAGATTAGATAACATTGCTTCTATGTCCCTTCTATCTCTAACATCTTGTGATCCTATGAGGGTCACAATGTTACCTTTAAAGTTTACATCATTTTCTTTTTTATCATAAATATGAATAAAAATTAAATATGAGTTGATTTTCCTTTTAGCCCTTAAAAATATTTCTTCTTTGCAAACCCTGCAGGGGATAACTTTGCACTGTAATCTAACTTTCTAAAAAATTCACTTATTTTGGAATCATGCTTTGTATCTCCTGTACCTGGATAGCAGCTCCCTGGGGCTTCTCCCTCTCCCTATCTTCCTTTTTTGAACTCTGTATTGCTAAAATGTCAATCCAGGAGAGAATCTCATCGTGCTGGTGATGATGAGGCTAGTGATGATAAAGGGTACGAGAGAAAGCCTCCACAGTTGTTCTTCTTGTCTTACTTCATACAACTTGGGTTAGAGAGCAGGAGGGAGAGCCTTTGAAGCAGTAGATACTGACAGTGGAAAGGGAAGTAAGAAACTTTATTCCTTGAGATTGGCAGACATAAATTGAAGGGGAGCGTGAACTCATTCTTAAAACAAAAACAAAACCAAACTTGTCGCTATCAAGTTGGCCCCCGACTCATTGCGACCTCATGTGTTACAGAGTAGAACTTCTCCATAGGATTTTCTTGGCTGTAATCTTTACAGAATAGGAGCCCTGGTGGTGCAGTGGTTAAAGCACTTGGCTGCTAACCAAAATGTCAGCGGTTCCAATCAACCAGCTGCTCTGTGGGAGAAAGATGTGCCAATCAGCTTCTGTAAAAGATTACAGCCTTGGAAACCGTATGGGGCAGTTCTCTGTTCTATAGGGTCGCTATGAGTTGAAATCGACTCGATGGCAATGGGTAATCTTTATGGAAGTATTGCTGGTTGCACAATGGTTAAGTGCTTGGCTGTTAACCTAAAGGTCGATGGTTCAAACCCACCAGCAGCTCCATGAAAGAAAAGACCTGGCGATCTGCTCCTGTAAAAATTACAGCCTAGGAAACCATATGGGGTGGTTCTACTCTGTCATATAGGATCTCTTTGAGTCGGAATTAACTCGACAGCACACAACAACAACAATATTTACAGAAGCACATTTCCAGACCTCTCTTCTGTGGTGAGTTCGAACTGCCAACCTTTAGTTTAGATGTTGAGAGCAAACTGTTTTTACCATCCAGGGACCTTAACTCATTCTCTGGCCTGAGACATATATGTCGGCATGTGTGCAGGTGTATTTTTTTTAGGGTTGTGGGTCATTCAGCATCATTGGCAGGAGACTGTAGCTTACATAATGTGTTATCTCCAACTCCATTAGTCCTATTCTAATATTCAACCTCCTTAACATGGCTTATAAGGTGTTATACGGTCTGTCCCTTCTCTTTCTCTCCAGCCTCATCTTGCATCACCCTGGAGCATGGCTCACTTATTAATAACCTTCAGGTCTCTGCTCTAATCACTCCTTATCAGTGAGAGCAGAAAATATATGTTTTCTTCTCACTTATATGCCCAGATCTGGTAACTATACCTAGGAAATAACAGTCACTATATTTGTTGAATGACTGAATAAACAACTTTAATGTTTCCTAAGATCTATTTCAGACTCTTATGGATATTATTGGTGGCAGGCAATTAAGTGAATATCTGTTGTCCTTCCAGTGGGAATAAGAACATTCCTAACAGACAAGGTTAAAATTTTAAAAAGTTCAATTCTTTAGAAGCATCTTCATATGTGATGGTTAAATTGGAGAGAACAATTTGTATTTAATTTCAGGTACAAAGGAGATCAGCAGGCTTTTCTTTTATTTTAAGCTTGCCTGGAAATTTGGTATATTCACCATGTTTCTAGTGAGAATTCATTCCTGAAATTCAATGAGCAACATTTTGAAATATAATCCATTCATAAGGCAGGGACTGATTCTATCTGAAGGAGAAAAATTGGAATCTCAGACAATAGCATTATCCAACTCTTAATCTTTGAGGGAAAATGGATTTGCATGCTTCCAGAAAACATAGCACATATATTTTGGACAGTGCACTTCTTTCTTCTAGCTATACTTCCATACATGTTATATTTCTAAAATATTGTCTGTAAAGCAAAATGTCTTTAAATGAAATTACATTTTTCATTAAGGTCGATATATTCCATTAAAAAGGAGAAGAGGAACTAACGGAAGAGATTTTGGTCTCAATACCAAAATCATAGAAAACATACTTTTAAAATCATATATTTAGTGGAAAACCAATAGTTCTAAAATGATATTCAAAACCAGTAACAATGTAGATGTGAAAGAAAAGTAGACAAGAATTTTTTTATACACTTTTATGTTTGACAGTAATTTTAGGTTTAAGGGAGAAGTTTATATCTTAATAGAATTCATTGGATTAAAAATAACTCAACTTTTATTAATTTCCTATCTGAGCTTCCTACAGCAAGAGAAGTTAAGCTCTTTTAGGTGTTTAAACTATGTTGCCTAGGACTTTGTGAATCTACTGCCTTTGAGTAGTAAACAGGTTGATCTAGGCTAAAGGCAAGGAGAGATACAGACACAGCAAAGGCAGAAGGCTATTTTAGGATGCTGTTTCAGGATGCAGCAGACTATGAATAAAAGGGGAATGCATCTCCTGTACACATATAGAAGTAGAGGAATGGTAGAGTACATTTTTGAGGCTTTAGGATGACCTGCTTGAGAACTTTATTTTTCATCCTTTCCCTTATATGATTTTTTAAAACAATCACACAAGTAAAGCCGGAATGTATTTTTCTGGAAAATTTCTGGCAGTATATTTAAAACAAAACATGAAATATCTTCTTTATTGCACCTATTGTCAATCGCCTGCTTCCTTATCTGGTGTAACCACTATTTGTGATTTGAAGCGGGTACCCTTCAGGTCCTTTTCCTATGTGTTCCATGCATTTACCTTATTGTGTATATATATAAATATATATATATATATATAGTGCATTTCTCTGGAACATTCTTTCTTCCATATTGAAAACATGCTTAACATGTTATAATTATTAATATTTATTAATATAAGAGAGATGTTCCATACATAAAAAATAATGTGACAGAAAATTTAAAGGTATTGAAATCACATATTGAAGTCCTTCAATCAGGAAGCATTAAGTACTCAAAACCATGCTAGATTTATATGTGGGGAGATTAGTGCGGATTGTGAAAGTGAGGCTTGACTTGGACCTTGAAGAATTGTCAACTTTAAGAAAATAGAGAGTAGAATTCATGATATTTCAGTGAGAGTAGCAGCATTGATAAAGCACAAGAATACACATAATTAGTGTGAAGGAAAAAGCATAGTTAAGCAGAATAGGGAGAGATAATGTTGGACAGGTATGTTGGAGCTGGATTATTGAGGGCATTTATAGTAAGACAAAACTATCTGGTCATGATGCAGATGTCAACATGGGGGCCAAAATAGCTGCTTAGTTAGACATACCATGTCATCCCTCTAGAGCAGAGACCTGAGAAACCATGTGAAACAGATACAGAAGAAAATCCCGGAACCCAGAGCAGCAAATGAAAGGATAAAGAACCGATTGGAAGAAGAAACTGACCAAAAACAGCAAACAAGAATAGATGGAGAGGAGGGGACCTGCCAGCTGGCCGGGCACAGCATGGACATCTTGAGACAAAGACAACAGCAATCCCAGGTGAGGCGTACAGAAGGCAACTTCACAGAATGCCCAACAGGATACAGAGTAACTGTGTAGACATGCTGGGAGTGAAATAAGTTCTTGATTGCTGGCTGCGGCCAATGGGAAGAGCCCAGGCACCCTCTCTCAGTGACCAGAGGATCTCCCTCCCCCTGTCCCCACCCTTCTGGTGATTAACGGCACAAACCTCCATTCCTGCAGCCCCAACTACTGGGGATCAAGGCACGAGACCCTTTTTTCCCCTCCAATGAATAAGTCATTGATCTTGCAACTCCAGCATCGTTTCTTTCACCAAGGCTGTATTTTCCAACTACTGATCCTTCTTCTTTTTTTCCAAATTTCACATTTCAATCATCAGTAATTATCAATGCATCTCGATTGCATGTTTGATCAATTTCAGACTGCAGAAGTTGTTAAAAATCTTCAATTTTCTCATCTTTGACATTAGAGGTTGGTGCATAAATTTGAATAATAGTTACAGTAATTGGTCTTCCTTATAGGCATATATGGATATTATCCTATCATTGACAGCATTGCACTTCAGGATAGATCTTGAAATGTTCTTTTGGACAATGAATGCAATGCTATTCTTATTCAATTTTTCAATCTCGGCATAGAATACAGGCATAAAATAAAGCTACAAGACTGAAATAGAAAACCAGAGAGGTCAATCTATAAACAATGACAGCTTCAAAACAAAAAAAGGGAACAAATGGTATAGTGACAGAACTTCCATATAGAGAGGAAATCAAGGCAATATCAAGATAGAAAAGACTGTTTTAAACTTAGGAAGATAAAAGTAAATTTCAGGGTAACCACAAAGAAAATTATTACACCCTCTCACCAAAATAAAAAAGAAGAAAATCATAAAGACTCAGTTTCACAAGATCAACAGCAATGAAGGAAATGAAAGAAAATCCATACTAGGCAGCATTAAAGAATAATGATGAATCTGTGAAACATTTCACAACATGGATGAACCTGGAGGACGTTATGCCAAGTGAAATAAGCCAATCACAAAAGGACAAATACTGTATGGACCACTATTATAGAAAACAAGAAAAGATTTACACAGAAAGTGAAGCATTCTTTGATGATTACCAGAGATGGGAGTGGGAGGGAGGGAAAATCACTAACTAGACAGTAGACACATAATAACTTGGGTGAAGGGAAAGACAATACACAATAAGGGGGAGGCCATCACAACATGACCAAGGCAAAGGAAGACACTGGGAGGTACGCAACAGTAAAAGGCAGCAACAGTAAATACCATTACATACACAATCCTGCAATAATAGTAATAACAAACAATAATTTACTAGTGGATGCATAGGTGGATATGTAAGCTGAACAGTTGTGGGATGGCATATGGGAGTATACCCATGAGCATATATAGGTTTGGCAGAGGATATTTCTACATATGTATTTATATGTGCTGTAAATATATCCACGTATATAGTAGAGCATACAGGGGGCAAAGTTATGAAAACTTAGCTATAACCAAACACCTGGAGGGACTGAGTCACCGGGCTGGAGGGCTTAGGACCATAGTTTCGGGGACAATCTAGGTCAATTGGCATAACATAGTCCATAAAGACAATGTTCTAGATCCTACTTTGGTGAGTATTGACTGGGATCTTAAAAGCTTCAGAGCAGCCATCTAAGATACAGCTATTGGTCTCTTCCCATCAGGAGACAAGAAGAGGGAAGAAAATCAAAGTCTCAGGGAAACAATTACTCTAAAGGACTAATGGACCACACGAACCACAGCCTCCACTAGCCTGAGATCAGAAGAACTAGGTGGTGCCCGGCTACCACTAGCAAGAACTCTGACCAGGGCCACAATAGAAGGTCCCAGTTACAGTGGGAAAAAATGTAGAACAAAATTCAAATTCATAAAAAAGACCAACCCTACTGGTCTGATAGAGACTAGGGGAACCCCTGAGACTATGGCCCTTAGATACCTTTCAAACCTGGAACTGAGACCACTCCCAGAGATCACCTTTCAACTAAACAATAGACATGCCTATAAACTAAATAATTACATCAGTGAGGAACATGCTTCTCAGAACAATCAACCATACAAGACCAAAAAGGGCAGCATTTGCCCAAAAACAAAGTTCAGAGGGCAGAAAAGGGCAGGAAAGATGGATGAATGGTAATGGGGAACCCAGGGAGAAAGCGGGTAGAGTGATGTCACACTGAGGGGATTGCAACTAACATCACAAAACAAAATGTGTATAAATTGTTGAATGGGAAATTAATTTGCTCTGTAAACTTTCACACAAACTACAATAAAATGTTAAAAAAAAACTTGAAACCATTTAAAAAAAGAAGTCAATGTGAGGCATATTCACATTGCAGATGAAGGTACATTATGAAATTCATTCTGATAGCACCAAAACAATTGGATTGAAGGTAAAAGAGCCTTGATTCTAGGAAAACAGTGAGGTGGCAGTGGAGATAATTTAGATAAGTGTTTGGGACATTCTGGATTAGCATAGTGGGAATGAGAGGAAGAAATGAATTTAAGAGGCATTTCAGAGCAAGAAATGATTCAGTGAAGTATTTGTGAGAAAGATGAAGAAGAAGGATGACTCAAAGATGACACCCAAGATTTTTAGCCTCATAATAATGTTCATGTTAGAAATCAAAAAACAGAAAGGGAGGGGTGGGCAAAGGTGGGAGGGGTGGAGAAGGAATTTGATTTACTTATAATGAAGAGTGCCTGGAATGTTTAGCATAAGCAGAATATGCACAGTTTACTTTACTAAATTACGTAAAACATTGTCTTTATAATCTCCCCTACTGTCTCCTAGACACCCAGACTCAAACAGCCAGAGTACCACATTTAATGACAAGAGAGTGATTTGAATTACAAGGTACTATGTTAAGTGAGGGTCTTGAAATCACCCTATGGCTCCGCAATTACTCATCTAGTCCTCAATAGAATTGTTGCAGCATTTGATAAGCTGGAGGCCTCTAAAGAATATCTTAAGCCACTGCATCTCAAGCCTTTGCCTAGGCCTAGGGATACCTCTTGTGACTAGCACATCAGGGAACAGCTGAGATAACAGGTGGCTCCTCAGCCAAATGACATAATGCCCAGCTGAAGGGGGGCAAGTTCTTCATGAAGGGGTTTCCATTATGTTGTGAGATTTGAAGAGATCCCTTCAAACTCATGCTTCTAGAGATATTCTATCCTCGAATAGATGAGATGAGAAAAGATAAAAAAAACTCTTCATTGTTTTTATCCCTTTTCTGGCATTAAAAAAAAACCAACAGTTCTATCAGTCAAGGCATACACACATTGGATGAGGATCTTTAGTTAAAATCCAAAGGTGCCAGACATGGCTGTTTTCAAATTCCAGTGTTACGTCTGCTGTAAAATAAGGCAATTTGTCACTGAATTGAGGTGAAGTGCTTTTGACCTTTTGAGCAGACAAGACACACAAGCACAATCTTTTATCCCCATTTTCGTTTTCAGAATATCGGGATCTATGTCTAGAATAATGTTTTGTAAAAATAACATTCAGGATTTTGGACAAAGCACTGAGCAGATCTCAACAGCAATGGAAATGATCTAACCAAAACGCACAGCCAAGCCATTGTATTGTTCTAATTCCAATCCCTGGAAAAGGACATCATGCTTGGTAAAGTAGAGGGTCAGCGAAAAAGAGGAAGACCCTCAACAAGATGGATTGACACAGTGGCTGCAACAACGGGCTCAAACCAGGGATTCAAACCGGTTAGTTCCTGTTTGAAACCCTGCTGAGAATTTGCATTTCTAACACATTCTCTGTTGAGAAATTGCATTTCTAACAAATTCCCAGGAAGTTATACATAAGAATCACCTGGGGATCTTGTTAAAATGTAGATTCTGATTCAGTATATCTGGGGTGGAAATGCAAATTCTGAGAGGGGAACTTGTTAGAAATGCAAATTCTCAGTAGGGATTTGAACTGAAACTAACTGGTTTGAAGCCTTGGCTCATACATAGCAACTATTGTGAGGATGGATCCAGTCTGGGCAACATTTCGTTCTGTTGTATGTAGGATCACTGAGTCAGAATGGACTCAGAAGCATCTAACAACAACAACAACAATTTTAGTTAATAAGATATGAGCTCCGAAATGCAGGTGGCTGTGTGATGTTGCTAGGTAACTTTGCTTTATATGTATGAAATTGGCCCTTTTGGGTTAATTCTGCATTTTGCTTCAGTCCTTTATTTTGAGCAAGTAGAAGGCTGGCCTGCTGAATCTGATATTGATAGGTGGGTGAGACAGTTACAGGTGCGTTTGGTATTCTTTTCTAAGCATCCACCTAAGTATACAACTACATTGTTACAGCTAAAAAATGACAACATGAAATATAGCAGCCATTTTTCTCTCAAGAAGAGGAGCTTATAAATTTACTTGGTCCAAGTATCTCCTATTTCAACAATATGTCAAACTATGCACTCCCATCAGTCTGAATCAATTAGAAATTACTCACAAAGTACATTACACTGAAAAGCTTTGATTTGTTACCAGAGTTTGCTACTATTCTCTTCAATCGTAAAAGACGGAAAGCAAAAAAGTAATAATGTGACAGTGATAGTGAAATGTAACTTTTATTGAGATTGATGAGAACCTATTTGCTACAATATTTGTTTTTAATAATTTAATTTTTCAAACACTGCAGAGAGCCATAAATATTTGATTATGAAGCATCTACAATTTATATAACTTTGGTTTGTACTGGTTCTCGACCTTTTGAATATACTTACATCACTTTTTAAAATAATCTCCGTCGACAATATGGCTTCAGTTCTTAAATTAGTTTCTTAATTGCATCCCTCCATTCAAGTAGCACATGCTTTATGCACTGAATACACCAAGCGCTTGCTGGAGTAAATTGAGGAGTGAAAGGTCCCTTTTACAAAATATAATTGAACGATTGGATGCTGGACGTTAGCTTTCATCTTCACAGAACTGTTTGGAAAGCTTCTTTTTACCAACAGTTCTCAGGTGCAGTTGCAAGCTTTTGACAAATAATATCTAGAGTTATCTACAAGAAGTGAGTATTGAGAATGGAAACAACAAATCCCAGATTTAGTGGATTACATCATGAATGTCACTAAGTCAAGCCATTTAGATTTGTTTCTTTTTATTTATTTATTGATTTTTTCATTGTACTTCAGGTGAAGGCCCACAGAACAAACAGGCCCTCATGAAACAGTAGTACACATGTTGTTTTATGACATTGGTCAACAACCCCACAACATATCAACCCTCTAACTTCTCAACCTCTTTTTTTTTGGTGAAAATACACATAGCCAAAGATGCACCACTTCAAAATTTCTACATGCACAGTTCAGTGACATTGACTACGCTCTTCCAATGGTGCTACTATTCTCACTTAGGATGAAGGCTTACAGAAAAAAATAGCCTCTCATTTAACAGTTACTACAAATGTTGCCCTATGACAATGGTTAAAAATCTCACAACACATCAACAATATCCCTACTCTACCTTGGATTCCCTATCACAAGCTTCCCTGCCCCCTTCTGCCTTCCGGCCCCTGTCACTGGACTCCTGTACCTCGTTAGTCTCATTAGGTTTTACGGGGCTGTCCACTCCCAGGCCAAACAGTGAACCTCAGAGGTAACCTCACCACTGAGCTAAAAGGGTGTCTGGGGGCCACACTCTCGAGGTTTCTCCAGTCTTCATTAGGCCAGCAAATCTGGTCTTTTTTTATTGTGAGTTAAAGTTATGCTCTACATCCTTCTCCAGCTCTGTCCAGAATCTATGCTGTGATCCCGGTCAAAGCGGTCAGCGGTGGTAGCCGGGCACCATCTAGCTGTACTGGACTCAGTCTGGTGGAGGCCTTGGTAGCTGTGGACAATTAGTCCTTCGGACTAATCTTTTCCTTGTATCCTGTTCTCTCCATTCTCCCTTGCTTCCGAAGGGATGAGACCAGTGGAGTATCTTAGATGGCCGCTCTCAGGTTTTTAAGACCCCAGACACTACTCACCAAGG
>NW_004443987.1:2718083-2740061 GCF_000243295.1 Trichechus manatus latirostris
TTTCAAATCTGCTTCTCAGCCCTTCTATGACATCATCCATTTCTGAAATCTTGTTGTTTATCTTTTGGATATCTAATTCTTGTCTTTGTATAATTTCTAGTTGTGAATTATGTTGGCGTTTTGTTCCTGAATCATCTTCCTGAATTCTTCCAATTTTTTGTCTGTATTTTCCAGGAATTTGTCTATTTTTTCCTCCTGTTTGTCATCTTTTTGCCTCAGTTCTTGGAGAATTCTGAGTATTAGAGATTTGAATTCACTATCAGGTAATTCTAGTGCATTTTCTTCCACAGGAGAGTCATCTGGTGTTTTATTTTGGATACCTATTGAAACCATCCTGTCCTGTTGTTGTAAATGTTTTGATATTGTCTGCTGCCTTCGGGGCATTCAGTAGTTATTTTTCTTGTTTATTGACTGTAGATTTGTGTGTTTCATCCTCCTTTTTTTGTTTTTAATTTGACTATGTCTGAGCAGGCGGATTGTGTGTTCTTTGTTGTTTTCTCCTCTGTGGGCACAATACTTTTCGCCTCCTTCTCCAATTGGCAGGGTCAGTCACTCAGATGTGGTACGGCAGGGCAGGTCTAGCTGAAGAGGAGTTACTGGGATGGGTTGTTTATGGCACATACTATAGCCACCAGATCGGGTCGGTAATCAGTGCAGGGCAGGTTCCAGTAGGCCGCGCCTGTGCTGCTTGGTGGTGTGATGTCAAGCACATGGTACAGGTAGGCAGGATAAAGTGGGGAGATTGTTATGTGTAGAGCTAAGAGAGATATGGGAGAGAGGAGAGAGGAACTGGAGCCAAAAGCTTACAAACAAACAAAAAAGAATGCTAGGGGTCCTTGCTGTTGGAGTGGAGAGATGAGAGACTATGAAATGGAGAAAAACAGAAAGGGGATGAGGAAGAAAAGAAAAGAATGAATAAATAAAATAAGAAAGGTTAAAGAACCGCAAAGTTCCCAGGGATCCCACCAGTGCAGCTATGAGGTCTGGGGACGTTGCTCTCAAGTGTTGTAGTACAGCCTGGCTAGAAGGCATAGAGGTATACGATACCAGGTATTCAGGGATCAGAAAGAGAAGGAAGATATAAAGAGATGAGAAACTGAGCAATGAAGAAAGACAAAAAGGGAAAAGGAGGGAAAACAAAACAAAACAAATCAATAAAAAAGGAACAAGAAAGGCCCCCAAAAAAACAGAAAGAAAAAACCAATGAATAAAGAAATGCCCTCAGGGATCCCCATGCACATCTGTGGAAGCCAATGGGGAGTCTCCTTGCCACCCAGCTCAGCCTGGCCAGAAAGGGCTCCCAACTCAGGAAAAGGAAAAGGAAACAAAGAAACAATTCAAAACAAAGAAACGAACAAAAGCCCGAGGCCACACCAGCACATCAGCCCAGACCGGGAAGCAGCTCCACACTCAAACGGAGCTCCACAGCCCCTCAGGAAGAAGCAAAGTTGGTGCCCGGAGCCAGGTACTCGAGCGAAAGGAGGGGGAGGTGGCGAGAGGCAAGGAAGAAATCAAAAGAAGCAAAAAAAAAAAGCAACACTAGCAGCCAACAAATGGCACTCAGAGAGCCAGCTAGTGCGGGCTGGTGTTTCTGGACAAGAGACTGTGTCTCCAGGAAGCAGAGGGGACCGAGTGTGGGTGAAGAAGGGTAGGGATCAGAAAAGCATATATCACAAATTACCGGAGCTCTGCAACCCCTCAAGAAGAAGCAAAGATGGCGCACAGAGCCAGTTACTTGAGCGAAAGGAGTGGGAGGTGGCAAGAGGCAAGGAACAAACCAAAAGAAGCAGAAAAAAGCAACACCAGCAGCCAACAAATGGCACTCAGAGAGCCTGCCCATTCGGGTGTGTGGAATCCAAGCAGCCAGTGTTTCCCAGTCAAGAGATTGTGGCTGCGGGAAGCAGAGGAAGCTGAGTCGGAGTGAAGAAGGGTGGGGGGTGGGAAAGTGTATATCGCAAATTACTGGTTGTTTTGTCTCCCGCTGGATGCTCCGTGAGGTTGCTTTCTCATACCCCCTATTTGCTGGTCTCCAATAGGAGTCCAAGATGGTGGATCTGTGCTGCGTTAGCTGGTAGGGGACTGGTGCATGAATCTCTCCCTGCTCTCCGTTTTCTGTCAGTTTTCTCACTCCATTTGGTGCTTGGCTGAATTCTTTATCTCTTCATTTGATGTTTTAGGGCTTCAGGATTGTTGTATTCTCTGTTCGGCTTAGTTTTTCGGATCTTTGCTATGGAGGGACCGCGTGGTGCTTCTGCCTAGAGTGCCATTTTGCCAGATTCTCCTAGATTTAATTGTTTCTTAAGCACCCAAATGTTTATAAAGAACACAGATTCATCTAAAAGTGAATATAATTTTGTACTTAAGTACCAAATATTGAGAATTGCTTTAAAAAATGCAAAGTATTGACTCTACATTTTAAATCATACAACTGTCACAGTAGTAAAAGATATTTGGTTGCATTTGCAATTGATTCTGAAAATGTTAACATCAAAATCTTACGTGCTCACAAATGCTGACGTCCAAATGGGATAATAAATAAATAAATAAAATAATAAATAAGCAAGCAAGCAAGCTTACTGGTCATTTTTACCTCATTAAGGTCTTGTAGGAATCCCTCTGGAGTCAGAGTGCTTTGCTTGCTTCAGGGTGAAAGCCTGAAGAATAGAGAACTTCCCGTGACATTTTGTAGGGCACAGATTTAACTGCACAGCTACTGTCGATGTCTCTCATTTCCAATTGGTGGTTTCTATCGCTGAGCACTAAATTAAACAATTCAATGAGAAGTTAACTTAGTAATTAACCATAATTATTCTTTATGGGTGTCACTTCTTGCCATATATTAATAGACTCTACTATTTCCACTATGTTGCTTGCCTTTTACTGGGGAATTCAAACATTCATAATATTACCAGAAGACTAGTTAGAAAAAATATATATGTGACCATGTAGCCTTGTATACACCTTGACTGCTCTGATACACTTAAATGAGTTTAAAGTTGTGTACCATGTGATTTCTTCCAGTATTAATGTGATAGGTATCTTTGAGATTTCCTGGCACACAGGGATATCAGCTGCATGGTGGGGGCTAAAATTTGTCCTATTTTTAAAAAGGAAGAGAAACAGATTTTATGTGTGGTATGAGTTTCCACTGCTACATTTTACTATCAATTTATTAAATGGAACACTGTGATATTAGAACCAATATGGTCTGACTTAGGAAACTGCACGCTGAACTTCTACCATTTCATTTTATGATAGTTGTGCTAGATTAGATATTTAGCTTTAATTTTGAGAATATATTGTTCCTAGTGTAACAGATTGAGGGAAATGGGTTAAGTAATGCTGACTGGACTACTCTACTCAAAAATAATTCATATGTTTTTGCCAATGTGAAGGCCAAATTCTAGAATATGTCCCCAAAGCTTTGTATTTGACCTTATTAGATTGAACTTCTAAAAAGTGAAGACCTAACTGCAAACATATAAGTGAGACTTATCCCATTTGCAGATGATGCAAAGGTGAGTAGGATCATTAGTATGGTGGATATTGGAATTCAGCATCTGAGTGCTTATTTTGAGAAAGACTTGCGCCCAGAGGAAGATGAGCAACCTACTGCTGAAAATGGAATATTGTATGGGGAATGTAAAGAAATGAAGGAAGTTTAGCCTAGTGAAGAGAAAATTTGAGAAGAGACAGTATATCTGTTTCCTAGAATTCAAATCACCATTATTATGTGGTTGATTTATACTTACTCTGCACTACTCAAAAAAAAAAAAAAAAAAAAAAAAAAGAGGGGCACATAGATAAATAGGTAGAAATTGTAGGAAAGCAGATTTTTGCTGAGTGAAAGAACAATTTTCTAAATTCTAGTGATGGGATATTCTGCTTCTTATAGCATGTAAGTTTCCTCAACCCTGAAAGTGATTTAGTTGACGTTGCATTTTCTACTTGACATGTTATAGAAGGGTAGATATTTAGTCTGAATCAATTGTGAGATCCTTTTTTCTCTCAGATTCTACCAAGGGGAGAACACAATAATTTTTTTAATGTGCCCTACCGTTCCTGACCCTTAGTCTTAATTGAAGAAAATAACAAAACTTTGTGCAAGATGTAATATTAATGTAAATAACTGCACATGTGCAGTGTGTTTTTGACAAAAGCACACATCCTAGGTAAATGTCAGTTTTGAAGGTGTGGCTGTTATAAAAAGGAAATAGGAAATGAAAGACAGCAGGTAAGGAAATTAATGAGGTTACGGTCTTAAAGGTGGGTAAGTAGGTGACAAATACAGTTCAAAAAGAGCATATGAATAATGAGTCATGAGTGACTTAAGGGCATTAAATTGTCACAATTCCACAGAAAATCTGTCAGAATTCATTTGAAGGTTCTCGCTCATGCCTACCAAACTAGGAGATTCCATTTTGACTCTGCTGGATATCTCATTTGGCTTTAAGGATATCCTTGTGAATAAAGTCCACTGCAGAGTACAGCACACATCTTAGAAGTTGTGTGCCCAGCTCTGTTTTTCCAATAACATAGCATTTCAACTGGAGTTTTATCAATTTCCCACTTTAATTCTATAAAGTAGATTGTTGTTGTGTGCCTTCGAGTTGATTCCAACTCATAGCAACCCTATATGACAGAATAGAACTGCCTGATAAGGTTTTCTAGGCTGTAATCTTTATGAGAAGAGATCACCAGGTCTTTTCTTCTGAAGATTGGCTTGTGGGTTTGAATTGCTGACCTTTAGGTTAACAGCCAAGCGCTTGACCATTACACCACTAGGGCTCCTATAAAGTTGGTGAAGGGCTGAAGTTCCAGTGGGAGAATCAGCTGGTGATTTAAATGGACAGGCCAAAACTTTATAATATTTTAATTTATATCATAAGATTTTTTCACTACAACTCATGAATATAACTTTATATTTGATACAACCTGACTATAATATATTTTTCTCTTCCTATAATTCATGTGCTTCTTAAACTGTGATACATCTGCAATATGGTGTCACTGATAAACAGCTTAGTAAAGTTTCCATGTGGGACAATTACACGATACTGTGATTTGCTTGCATTGCTAAAAAAGAACAATTATACTTCTTGAAATATTACACCTTATAAAGTTTACAAAAGGAGAAACTAAAAAGATTGCATGATGCTGAAATCTCAGAGAACTTATGAAAAGAAATTTGGAATCAAAAGTAAAAAAAAAAGTAACCCATAGACATTGATTATTCTATTTCTATTGAATCAGTGTTTCATTTCCTTTGAATCATCCTCAGGATGACAAAGTATTGGTATGAAGGACATTGGGCATGCATTCACTTTACCAGAATACAGAATATCCTCATGGACAGACAATATCCAAGTGGCACTTTATAAATGATATTTATAAATAGATGAGGCACTGCCTAAATTACTAAAACACTGTTGCAATATTCTGCTTTTTTGCTAGTAAATATTTTATAGAAAAAAAATCAATCAGATCTACTTGGTGACAGAAAATTAGTGGGTTAAATCTACTTTAGTCATTTGTGATATAGTAGCTAAAAGCTGGGCTCTTAATCCTGACTGTCAAGGTTGAATCTGGACTTGAGCAAATGATTAAACTCTCTGGGACTCAGTCTCCTCATCTATAAAATAGGCATAATAGTACTACTTTACTCATAGACTTTTTTGAGAGTTAAATGAGATAGTCTTTCAAAAGCATTTAGTAGAGTCTGGTAGAATGTAAGCCCTCAACAAATGATCATTGTTATCAGTAATGGACATACCAGTCTTCCCTTGTGGGAGAGTTCTGCCTCCACAGACTATCAACCCACCCTATCTTCAATAATAATAGTCAGTTTATATTCAGATTCTGGAAAGTAATGTTTAAAGTCTTGGATACCTGGACTTTCCTGCTCACTTCAGATTTAGCTAAAAAAAAAAAAAAAAAAAAAAAAAAAACCACAGATAGAGATTGAGAAGTCTTTCTGTATTAAATGGAAAGATTTTACTCTTAAAATTTTTTGAAACATAACAATAAAAGGAAAAATTCTACAAGCATCTAGACAGAAAACACCCCAGAACACACACACACACACAAAACCATAGTAACTGAAGAGGAATAAAAATCATACTGGATTTAAATAGTCCGGGACTCCATTACTTACCTACAAATGAAACTTTGTGTAGAAATTGGACGTGAAATTTTTCCTATTATGTACGTTTTATTTCGATATATTTGAAATATTTGTATTGTACTTCCAGACTCTCAATTCTCTCCTATTGCTCAAGGAAATGGCTACAGAGCTATACCCTGTAATTGGACCCATCAAAATTGACTTAGATTCATTCTCTCTGAACCTTGATTACTGCTGATAAATGAAGTCTTGCTAATTGGTTAATAGCTGCCAAATTGTTAATGTGTTATATTTTCCTGGCAACACACCTCATTTTAATAGATTGTTTTTAGGACACAGTCAGACCTATTACCTCTGAGCCTCAATTTTCACATCTGTAAAAGGGTAAAAATAAGATCTGCCCTCTTATCTCATGGGATTGCTAGAAAGATTAAATGGAGGTATTTATAGTACTTTGAAAACTATAAGCTTCTCTACAAATACAAGGGTTATTCATTCATTTATCCACTCACTTAGTCAGTTAACAATTATTTACTGCACACTTAAAATGTGCCAGGTACTGTTCTAGGGGTTTGGAATGTACCCAGTGCCCTTGTGGAGGTTCTAGTCTGATGAGGGGAGACTCACCAATGATACATAGAATAAGTAAATGATATAATGCATTAGAAAGTGATAAATTATATATATATAACAGCGTAAGTACAATTAGGATTTTGATGAGGGGTTGCAATTTTAAATACAGTCATAAGGGTAGGATAGGCCTCATTGAGAAGGTGTTTTGTGAACAAAGACTTGAAGGACTTGAGGAAATTAGCCATGTGGATATTTGGGGGAAGAATGTTCCAAACAATAGGAACAGTAAGAGTAAAGGCTTTAAGATGAAAGCATGTCTGGAAATTACAAATAAAACTCAAGGAGGCCAGTGTATTCAGAATAGAATGAGCAAGGAAGAGAGAAGTAGGTAGTATCAAAGAGATAATATGAGGGGTTAAGAGTAAGGGGGAGTGAATCACATAGGACCTTGTAGGCTACTTGGATGACTTTTGTTTTTACTCTGAATAAAATGGGGAGCCACTGAAAGTCCCTGAGCAGAGGAGTGACATGACCATTCTACTCTGGTTACTATCTTGAGGTTACACAACAGAGAGCAAGGAAGGGCAGCAGTAGAGAAACCAGTTAGAAGACTATTGCAATAATCCAGATGAAAGATGGTAGTGGTAGGAATAAAGGTAGTTAAAGGTGGTCAGATTCTGAATATAATTTGAAGATAGTACCAATAGACCTTTCTGACTAATAGAATATGAGATGCGAGAAAAAGAGAGGAGCAACAGTTTTCGGTCTGACGAATGAAAGAATGGAGTTACCATTTACCGAGCTGTGGAAGGTTGAAGATGGAGAAAGTGAAGGGGTGATGAAGATCTCAGAGATTAGCTTTGGAGATGATAAGTTTAAACTGTTAGACAGCCACATGAAGATTTTGAATATGCAGGTGGATATATGAGTCTTGATATATGAGTCTTGTATGGGAGTGATGTATGGGCTGGAGATATAAATGTAGGCATTGTTGGCATGTAGATGATACTTAAAATCATAAAAGTGGATAGAATCACTAAATTGAACTGAGTCCCAGGGCATTCCAACATTAAGCAGTTGGAGAAAGATGGAAGAACCAGCAAAGGAGACTTGGAAGGAATAAAAGAAGAGCTAGGAGGCCAGTCAGGAGAATGTGGTCTCTTAGAAGCTAAGTGAAGAAAACGTATCAAGGAGGAGAGAGGGCTCGACTGTGTCAAATGCTGTGGATAGGACAAGTCAGATGAGAGCTGAAAACGAAAGATTTTGAGAAAAGCAGTTTTGGTGGAGATAGTGAGGGGTAATGTCTGATTGTAGTGGATTTAAGAGAAAATGTCAAGGGAGGACTTCAAGAACAAATGTAGATAATTCGTTCAAGGAATTTTGCTGTGAAGGGGAGCAAAGACCTGGTTATCGCTGGCAGCAATGAAGTGGGGTCAAGAGAGGGTTTTAAAATATGTATTTTTAGGACAAGAATAATGAAAGCATGCTTTCATGCTGATGGGAATCATCAATTAGAGAGGGAAAAACTAATAACATAGGATAGACAGAGATGAGTAATTGCTGGAGCAACATTCCTGGGTAGGTTAGAGGGGATGAGATCTAGTGCACAGTGGAGAGACTGACCTTAGATAAGAGTGTGGCTAGTTCATCCACAGTAATATTTGGCGTGACAGAGTATTAATAAGTCAAAGGGAAGATTCTAACCTTTGGAATTTCAACTCCTCTGGAAGGCTGTCTAGGAAATATTTTGGAGTACGAGGCCTTGCAGCACCTCTCAAATCTTTCATGTAAAAAAGTAGGCCAGGTCTTCCACTAACTAGTTAGGTAACTTTGGATTTTTTATTTAACTTGCTGAGCCTCAGTTTCATTTGGAAAATGAAGGGAATGGGTCTCTAAAGTCCTTTTCATCTCTAACAGTTTGTGATACTGTAGTGTGTGCTAGTTTAGATTGAATAGATGAAAAACACTCCCTATTCTCTCTGGAATCTTTTTTCATATGTTAACCTGCTATATGGCCTTGGGCAAGCCACACCTAAACCAAACACAGTTACAAAGTGGAAGCAGATCTGCAGTATGGACAGAGAGATAGATTCTCTCACTGTCTCTGTTTCTCTCTCTCTCTCTCTCTCTCTCACACACACACACACACACACACACACACACGGGCAATTTTCTTTAGGCCTCGTGTATGTGAAAAAAATAGTAATGACTCTCATAGTAATATGAGGTGGATACATGAGAAAGAATTTTAAAAGAGACACATGAAATGCATGTAGAGATACCTTATTACATTTGTAAAAACGAGAAATGGCTGACTATATGGAAAATTTGAAGGTCATCTGTTTTTTTGTCCCTGCACCCAGAAGTATTTATCTTAATTTAGGATTGCTTCTTTCTTATACTATTTCTTAATTATTTTTATTTTCCTCACGAAATTGGCCAACTTAACATTCATGCTTAATTGTTGTCCTAAGAATTTATTCCAAACTCTACCACCCTTTGCATGAAGTAGTTTTGCTTTTGTTTGTTTATTCCCAAACTTCTAATTTTACATGTGATCCCTAGAGACAGTGAATACCCTCCAGTCTCTGCACAGTGTATCTTACAAGGTCCTTTTATAATCCTTTCCATAATTTTAGACTCTCCATTAAGGGTTCCTGACGCATTATCTTTTCTGTTGAAAACAAATCTATTGGTCCAAATTCTCACCCTAAATCTATGGGAAAATTGTTAGAATGTGATCTTGTCTGTTTTCTTTTAATCTTTCCTTTGAACCCAAGCTATGTTAACATCAAGGACTATCACTTTTCTGGGACTGGAATGGTTTTGCTTCACCTATAATACTGCAGATGGAGGGAAAGGAAAGGGAAACAGTTAACTGCAGACAGAGGAGAGACAGACGCTGGGCTCACTTGAAGGGTTTATCAGATCTATTGCTGGGTCCTTCTCAGAGTAAGCACTGCTGACCTTGAGATTTCTCACCATTATTCTTCTCTCAGAAAATTCATTAAATGGTGCCATTAAAACAGGACTACTGTGCTTATTGTCGTTATTGTGATGTCAAGTGGGATTCAGAGTCATGCTGCCTAAAACAAAGGGAAGGTGGCAGACCCCCTGAAGTGTCAGAAAAATTTGAGTCAGTCTAGTGGCCTGACAAGGATCCCTGGTGGTGCAGTGGTTAAAGTACTCAGCTGCTAACTGAAAGGTCAGCAGTTCAAACCCACCAGTGGCTCCGCAGAAGAAAAGACTCGGCAATCTGTTCCCACAAAGACTACAGCTTAGGAAACCCCATGGGGCAATTCTACTCTGTCATATAGGTTGCTATGAGTTTGAATCAACTCAACGGCAATGGAAGTGTCCTGACAGAATGAAGTGGGAGAATTGATACTCGTTGAAAGGAATTTGACATGTATTTCATTTTGAGAGAAAGTATATTCCTTGATATTTGGAAACCAGTCTAGATTTGGCTAGTCTCTAAAAGAGAACTTTTATATCCTAAGCCAGAACAACAAAAACAAAAAATACAGCATCTTATGATTCTGGAATTCTATGATCTTTTAATAAAGAAGAACAGTTGTATCTATTTACTTACAGTCTGACTAATTCCTAAAAGGATACAATAAAATTATAAAACAGAAGTAAACCAAAAAATCATTTATTCAAGTCATTAGTTCATACATTCAAAAATATTTATTGAATACTATGTGTCTTAGTTGTCTAGTGCTGCTTTAACAGAAATACCACGAGTATTAACAAACAGAAATTTATTTTCTCACAGTTTAGGAGGCTAGAAGTCTAAATTCAGAGTGCCCGCTCTCGAGGAAGGCTTTCTTTCTCTGTCGGCTCTGGCAGAAGTTTCTTGTCTCTTCAGCTTCTATTCCTTGGCTCCTTGGTGATCTTCATGTGTTGTAGCATCTCTCTTCTCCTTTTTCTCCTTCCTTGCTTGCTTGTTTAATCTCTTTTATATCTCAAAGGGAATGACTTAAAACACATCCTACACTAATACTTGCTAATTAACATAACAAAGACAACCTATTCTCAAATGGAATTATAACCACAGGTATAGGGATTAAGATTTACAACACATATTTTGGGGGGACACAAATCAATCCATAACACTATGCAACTGTTAAATTAAAATGAATGAGATAGATCTGCATGCACTAACTTGAGAAAAACTTCATAGTATCGTAATTATTGAAAAAAGCAATCTATGTACATTTTCTACAATGTAGAATAACCTTGTAATTTGCATAATAATAAAGCCATAGTGAATAAAAAGTATTTATTGAGAACCTATTTTTCCCTTAGGCACTAAGTTTGGGGCAATAGAAAGATGAAGAAGGATATAAAAATGAATAGATGTAGTCCTGCCATGAAGAAATTTACTGTAGACAAACATTGGAGATATAGGGGAGGAATCCAAGCTTCTAAAGCATGGATTGGGAGCTAGAAGCCTCAATATTTTGATGGACTCAGCAAAAATTAAAATACAAAGGCATGTTTCTGAAGGGAAAGGTGCACATAGTTTTTATACAATCAATTCTTACATCAATGAAATGTAAAAGCTGAGGACAATGATGTTAAAATCTAAATCTGTGAAGGGTTTCTAGACAAAAGTAGAATAATTATAAATTAAACTAGTTGTCTTAGTCATCTAGTGCTGATATAATAGAAATACCACAAGTGGATGGCTTTTACAAAGAGAAGTTTATTCTCTCACAGTCTGGTAGACTATAAGTCCAAATTCAGGGCATCAGCTCCAGGAGAAGGCTTTCTCTTTCTGTCAGCTCTGGAGGAAGGTCCTTGTGATGCATCACTCTTCCTTTGGTCTGGGAGCACCTCAGCACAGGAACCTCAGGTCCAAAGGACGGGCTCTGTTGCCAGCACTGCTTTCTTGGTGGTATGAGGTTCCCATGTGTCTCTGTTCACTTCTCTCTTTTATATCTCAAAAGAGATTAGCTTAAGACACTATCTAATCTTGTAGACCTCATCAGTATAATTGCCACTAATCCATCTTATTACATCATAGTGATAGAGTTTACAACACATAAGGAAATCACATCAGATTACAAAATGGTACACAATCATACAATACTGGGAATCATGACCCAGTCAAGTTGACAGTTATTTTTTGGGGACACAATTCAATCCATAATACTAGTTGTCACTGGGTTGATTCTGACTATTGGGGACCTAATGTGTGTCTGAGTAGAACTGTGCTCCTGCAACTGAATCTGTTATAAATACAGATTTTTCTCCAACTGATTGAGAATCTCTGGAAAGGAGACCAGGGAATATGCATTACCCCAGGCTTAAAAATCACAGATCTAGAGGAATTCAGGACTGCTCTTTCTTTAGGTCCTCCTTGGAATGTTCAGTTATTTTACCCAAGCCTTGAGACAAAGTTGAAAGGAAAATAATTCAAAAATTAGATCCTTGGTGAACACTATCTAACATGGGTCAAATACTTATCCAGAAGCTTTTGGCACAGGTCCTAATCCAGCGTTACAATTGACCTCATCAGGTAGATAAAATGAGTGGGAAACTGGCTCATCTTAGGAACAAACCAATAGAAACACCCCTGAGAATTGAATTTAGTAGCTACAGAGTCCAAAAAGCATAGGGATTCTACATGCTGTAAACTCAGAAAATATGATGTGTGGCTAATATCATCTCTGCAGTAGTTTAGGGACACTTACTACAGGAATAAGATCCCTTGGTGGTAGAATTAGTTTGTATCGACTACTAACTGAAAGGTTGGCAGTTTGAACTCACCCAGTAGCACCACAAAAGAAAGACCTGGAGATCTGCTTTCATTAAGATCACAGCTAAAAAAACTCTTTGGAACTCAGTTCTACTCTTTAACACATGGGGTCACCATGAGTTGGAATCAACTCAATGACAACTTTTTGTTGTTGTTGTTGTTAACTATAGGAACCTTGTCCTATATCATATTATTACATAAATAATGTGCACCTTCTATGTTTGTTTGCCAGCCTCCCCCCCCCATTCAAGGTATTTTCTTAAAGATGATATGCTAATTTTTTTTACAGCCACATGTAAGAAAATTGGCGTAATTGCACTTATGAAAATACCTCAGAGGAGAAGGGCGTGGCCGGCAAGCAAACACAGAGGACACACATTATTTGTGTAAAAATATGGAACTCCACCTATCTATGATGTTTTTCTTAACCTAAAATTTTGAGGAGCTCACAGAACCCTGGGCCAGGCTAACTACTAGATTGCCAATGCATTTTGCTCTTCTTGTCTTCCTTTTGCAATGAGAGGCATACCTGATACTTTTCACATGAAGCAAAAATACATTAATGCTATGTGTACTTCAATTGCATTAATGATTCACATATTAAGGGTGCTTGCTTCTGAAGTTACTTGATTTTACTTAAAATAGGGATGATAAAAAAAACAACACCATGTTGCAGGAAATGATTCTGTTTTGGAGCTACTTTACAGCAGTGAAATACATATCTTTGAGTGGTATATTTTGAATGTCATAAGGATAGCACAGTATGCTTCAAATGGATGAGGTAGGTCAGGATTTTAAGTCTAACTCCTTGCCTCAAGCAAGTATTACTTTTTCAGTAGATGACATATCTAACCTTGTCTTGCAATCCTGTAGAGAATATCTGAGTGGTGTAAGTCTCAACTCAGCAATGCCCAAGTTCTTAATAATAACATGTTTAACTCCTGGCAGTGCTGAATCTCCCCTTTATTTTTTTCATATACCTGTTTACCATAGTGTCATTGTGCTGAGGTGAGGGAAGTGTTATGCTGGGTCATACTAGAACCATTAGTATCTCCAATGAGTATATTATTTCCTCATTGTCCTACAGGTATCCATCAGATGTATATACTGATCCTACTTGTTAAAAAGTTGATGACTCTTTTGACAAATTCTTCAAGTCCTTTGCCTTTGTTATTAAACATGCTCCTTTTTTATTTGTTGCTTTAATTGGAATTGTAACTGTTTGTATTGTGCTGTTTCTATCTATATGTCTTCCTTCATCTTAGATCAAAATACTAATTTTCAAAAACCAAGAATCTGTTACCAGGTGATGGGAAATGGAATATGCATGAACTCCTGCTGGAGATAGATGCTAAATTACTTTTTAGTCTAATCTTGTGAGTCCGTTTCATTTAAAGTTCTATTCTTTAGATCTTTAAGCTGTTGTGTCAAATATTAAAGCAACCCTGTCTACTTTGCATTTTGTGAGTGACTTTGAGTATCAGCATACATTCTTTGAAATCTGCTCCCATATTTATTTGGCTGATATTTTAAGATATTTTAATTCTAAGTTGGGAGAAATGAATACTGTTAAATATCACCCAAGGTGAGACAATAAGCCAAGACTTAGGGGGATGAATTTACAGAAAAAGTTATCTAGTATAAAAGATAAGTAAATTAGCAGTCTTGCACATCTTTCTACTTTCCCTGCCTAGCCCTATCAATTTTGGTTACATATAATATTAATATTATAATCTCAAAGCTGGTGAACTTGCATTCTATTCTATAACCACATTTAGTATGTGCTTAATGTAGGTCATAAGTAAAAATTGTATTTCATCAAAAATGAACATTTTCCTTTAGATGTATCACTTTAAGTACTTTTGTGTCCTCAAATATTATTTAATTATGTGTTGAGATTATTTTGGACAGCATAGAAACAAATCCGTAATTTTACAATGGAAGTTAATAGAAAAATAGAATTTGACATACAGACATCCAGGCAACTTTTTAATATTATCATACTTTCACATTTGTTAAACACAGTACCTGGATACCCAATTACCCTGTAATTCTGTTTGTAATTTTCTGTAATATTTTGATTATATATTTCTAATGGGAAAATCAGAATATGGATTACACAGTTTTGCAGACTTCATATTTAAAAAATACATTTTTACTACAAATATAGCTAGGAAAAAATCTGTAAAAGCACATTAACTTAGCAAAATCAGTTTCTGACTAGAAAAATGGACATCTGAGCACTCATACTCAGTGGGTTTAAAATTGGCTGATTGGGATCCAAAATGTAATGTCAGCTGAGTCATCACTTCATTAAGCTGCAATGTCATCCTCTAATAATGCTCATTAATGTTGGAATGGACCTTTTAAACTACAAAGTGTTTTGTCAGTATTAACCCATCTTCCTACCACCATGAAACTAATTGATTTAGTGCTTGTATTCCCATTTTACAGAGAGAGAGTGTGTGTGCACAGCCATACAGAGTGGTTGAATAATTTGGAAGAGAGTAAGAGGTCATTAATAGCATTGAAAAAACTAATGAATGAGGTTAAAAGACCTCAATTTTGTGGTCCATTCAAACTCCAATGATATTAGGACCCTGGGGGAGATTTTCAGGTTTCTGGGGGTGTTTATCCTTTCCAGGGATGTCGTAGGGGGCTGGGATATAGGAACAGAGCTTAAGCCAAGGCAGAGGTAGGCTCATTTGCAAACCACTGCATCTCCCAGGAAGAATGTCATATGGTAATAATACTACCTCACACTTGCATAGTGTGAAGCAGTTTACATTGTGCTTTTATACATATTATATTATTCTATCACCATGATAGATAGATACTTGAATGCTTCCTAACATGGTTAGAAATCTCAGTTGGGAAGCACTGTTTATATACACAAAATAATATAGAAAGAAACAAACATTGTTGAACTTAGCGATGTTGAAAATAATCTGTCAGTTACTGGATTCTAATCAATTTTGTGATTCAATATGCTCATAACAAATCAAAGTGATTTGTGATTGTAGATATAACCTGCAGATAGGTTGCATCTGTTTTCCTGGACAACAATCACAATAAGCCAAATCCAGAGTGTACCTGTTACTACTGAATGCCAATATTTCCTTGTGGAGGGTTAATTTCTGGTTGTGTGGATTTTGTTCATGACACTAGATACTCAGGCTATATTTCTTGCAGGATACTAAATCTATATATTAATTTAGCCAGATTAACCAAAACATGATTATGTCCTGAGATGAGTATATTTTTCTGAACCAATCCTTCATAAAATAACTGCAGTCTGTAATAGGGTTTAGCAAATGGATAACACGCACCCAAGGGTGGCTGTATGTGAGAGACCTTGATAGAGGATTGAAAGAGAAAGTAAACAGCTAATTTGTTTTGTTACTTCAGTGGAAGGCAAGAATTGAACAACTCTTTCATTTTCTTATTTTTGTAAAAAGTAGCAACTCTGAGCCTTTTGAAGTATGACTAAAGCAAGAGTGTTCATTGTTGCAGAGAAAAGTGCTTCTTGTCTTAAAGATTGGGGTTTCTTTAAAAATGTGCAAATCAGTGATTCCTTTAGATGATTATGTGTGTTCAGAGGTCAGCCATGTCCAGTCATCAGAATTCCTTGGGTTTGAAAAAGTGAAATGGAAGACTTATAGGGAAGATTTCTCAGTATTTGTTTCTAGACTAGAAAAATCAATCTCTCTCTCTCTCCACGTGTGTGCACACATGCACACACACACATACACAAACACACATATGCCTAGGTGAATTATTTTGTTAGAATGAGCTGTGCCTTATCAGATAATTAAGAGTGATAACTAAATAAGAAATTATGTAATTATAGTTCTGTGCCCATTCAGTTCAACAATGTCAACATTGAAGCAAATCCTTTATGACCAGACTATATTTTTAGGTCACATCCAGTAAGTACACTTGCCTTTTACTCTCTTCAAAGAATTCACTTTGAATCCCTGTGATCACACATGGATATAAGAATGGTTCAACTAGAAAAAAAAATTAATACCTGTAGGACTAGTTGGTTGGTTCACATGAGGACTTCTTCTCTTTCTGTAGCATTAATTGGAGCCCAAGGAAGGCACCAACATTTGGTGGGTTTTTTTTTTTTTTGGTTACTGATAAAGTGATTAAGATACCTGACTATCTCCATCCTCTGTGTCTTAGTCATCTAGTGCTACTACAACAGAAATACCACAAGTGGATGGCTTTGACAAAGAGAAATTTATTTCTTCACCATAAAGTAGGCTAAAAGTCCAAATTCAGGGTGTCAGCTCCAGGGGAAGGCTTTCTCTCTCTCTGTCGGCCTTCTCATCAATGTTCCCCTGGGCTAGGAGCTTCTCCACACAGGGACCCTGGGTCCAAAGGACAAGCTGTGCTCCTGGAACTGCTTTCTTGGTGATATGAGTTCCCCCTGTCTCTCTGCTCACTTCTCTCTTTTATATCTCAAGAGATTGCCTCAGGATACAATCCAATCTTGTAGATTGAGTCCCACCTCCCACAACCTCCACCCATCCTTCCTCATTAACATCATAGAGGCAGGATGTATAACATATAGGAAAATCACACAATACCTGGAATCATGGCCCAGCCAAATGGATACACACATTTTTGGGGGGACATAATTCAATCCATGATACTCTGACATCACCTTCTTTTTGGTAGTAAATAGTAGAAATAACAGCAAACACTTATATAGTTTTATAAAAGGCCAACTACAATTTTAATCACATCATACACATTTTCTTATTGAATGTTCACAACAAATCTATGTGGTAGGTGCCCTTATTATCTTCATTTTAAAGATAAGGAAACTGTGGCATAAAAAGGTTAAATAACCTTATCACCATTAATAGTTGGCCCCAAACTCCAATGTGGATCCTCAGTGGGTTGTGCTGGATCCTTCAGTAAGTTCTCTTTTGCCTACACTAGAGGTAGCCTGGAGCCTAGCACCAATGCAAGCTAACCTCCTCCCTTCTCTTTTGCCTTATTCACGGAAGATCATACCAGAGTGTCAAATCTTAACACTCTAGTGACGGGGGAAGGACAATTCAGAACATAGTAGCAGTGAGAAACAGAAGCTGATGAGAGGAGTAAGATGTTAAGAGAATTTGCCCCAATTCTAAGAATCACCTACCGTAGGCCTTTTCAAGCCTGAGCAGGGACACCGCTTCTAGCCATCTCAATTTGTAAGCTAAGTAAAGCAAAGATAGAGAAGGAGAAATGGGTAAACAGAGGGAGAGAGAGAGAGACAGCCAGAGGCAGCCTGAACGTTTGCTACAATATCTACTTCCATATATGCCAGGCTTCTCAGGACATCTTCCAAGCGGAAACATAGCTTAGATGCTTCTGACAATCAAGTTGGAACAAGAGCCAAAATAGATAGCAAAGGAGAGAACCAAATAGAAAAAGAGAAGTGACCCCATCAGCCAAGCAGACTGAAAAACGCTGCAAAAGAAGAAATCCCAGGGCCAAGTATCCATAGCTGTGTGTATTTACAAGCCCATAATCATGGGGTGCATTTCCCTAATGACTGATGAAAGCCCTGGTGGTGCAGTGGTTAAGCATTTGGCCACTAATCAAAAGGTCGGCAGTTCAAATCCACCAGCCGCTCCTTGGAAAACCTAAGGGTCAGTTCTACTGCCCTATAGGATCCCTATGAGTAGGAATTGAATCGATGGCAACGGTGTTTTCTTGTTTTTTTTTTTTTTTTTTGGTTAATCATTGGTGCTACCATATCCTCCTGGTGCTGCCACTGATAACCTCTCAGAATTCAAGAATCTAGAGACTCCATGATCATAGACAGAGGCTTAATTTGGATGAGGTCTTCCTAATATAGACAATTCAAAACTGTAGCCACTTGATGACTTATCTCTCAGTGATGTCAGTAATTCTGGCAATACAGTTGCCCCAACAGCAGCGTTCTGATCTGTAATTATCTGCACTGTTGTTAGCATTACATGCAGTTTACTCCTTTCCTACTCACTCACCTCAACTCAGTTTTTAGTTACACAAGTTTCCGTTAATACACCAGCCAGTTACTGAGCTCTATTGCATGCCTAGTGCTATGGTTTAAGTGTTAAATTCAGAGATTTCACTCAATAACATGGGCCTTTTGGGAAATACTGTGCTAGTTTTTGGTTCCTGGCCTAAACTGATCAAAAAGGTCGTCTACAATGAAAAAACCGCTATTCAAGTTCAAAATCATGTTGGTAAGCTTCCAAGGCCTCTGAATCTAAGCTTTTGTTATTCTATGTTTAGCTTGCTCAAGTTGATTAGGGCTTCTAGAAGCAAGTTGCTCCAGTCTAAACAGAATGTCTCTGGACATTGAGCTGGTATTTTCACAGAGTATTATCAAATTCCAAAGGGATCCTGTGGACAAATGCTGCAGTGATCCCATTAGTCAGTACTTTCTTTGTGTGCAGCCCCAGAGTGCTCTGTACTTTATTATAAGATATTCATATGGACAGTTGCACAGCACACCACCTGCCATGGCTTGAAGAAGGAAATGAGTTAAAGGGCTTTTCTCCAGTCCCTTCCTCCAGTGACCTGAAAAATCCTTGTCTGTTAACATTTGAAGCTTGTGTAAAGAAATTCAGATCTGTTTGGTCTGCAGGTATTACATTTGTGACTCTGGCTACCCCAAGGGTGAGGATAGAGGTGAGGCTGTGATAAAACAACAATAACAAAATCAAAACTAAACTAAATGAACACAAGCAGTCTATCTAAATACATTGCTAAACATTTCAAAAATAGAGAATTAAATAATTGGGTTTTCAAAGTTATACTGAGTCATAAGTACTGGTTACCTAAAAATTTGTTTTCTACAAAACCATAAAACATACACACACACACACACACACACACACATCATTTCAAAAGTGACAAGCACTTTGATTTGAGTTGGTTATTTCCAGTCTATTGAGAACTGATTAAGCGGTTATAATGAAAATTGTCAGTGCATTGCTCCTTCTTTATTCAAGGTGAAAATATCATTTTAATCACTTTCAAGAAAATATGATCTTTTCTGTATTTCTACTCATTTAATATGACTGAGAAATATAGTTTGGACTAAATTTTGCATAATGAACATGGCAACTTCATAGAAAACTAAGTATTATGATCTCAAGTCCCCCTTTATCTATAATTCTTGTGGAATTACCTATTATATCAATATGAATGACAAACAACTTTGGGGTTCATATTCTTAATGAATGGTATTTGTCATTTTTCTAATGAGGGTTTACTGATTATGACTAACCAAGAAGAGGTAAGGACATTCCATATAGATGGCAGCTCTAACAAATACGTTTGTAAATATGATTCTGGGAGGCAGAAGGTACCATTTAATAGCCAAGTTAATAGCACTCAATCAAGGTTGATACGTAATCAGAAATTCTACTCTTACTGAGTAGTTTCAAGTTTATTTTCCTGTCAGGTAATCTTCAGTTGCCTGTCTTAGGGATGCAGCCCGACTTGGCCCAAACTAGTCACATGCCAAATATTCAGGGCTCAGATAAAAGAGTGTCAGTAGCCACCATTTAAGAACAGAAATTAAAGACAATTATGTTTAGTGGGAAAGCAGCAAGAATTATTTTGGGAGTGTTCATTTTGTTTCTCAAAGACATTGATCATCATTAATAGAAATAAGATGAAAGATACCAATTTGGGGTTAGAAGTTAAAGCTAGGAATGGATAGGAGTAGAACAAAGTGTAATTGTCCATAACTAAGAACAGAGAGCACAATATCTGAACATCTGGAATAGTCCCCAAAACCATATTACTTCTTGGGCAGTGGTTCTCAACGCTGTCTGTGCATTAGAACCACAAGCCTCCAAATCAGGCCAATTAAAACTAAATCTTGGCTGGGGGCTAAATCATCAGTATTTGTAAGCTCTTCAGCATATATTTTAATAGTGAGTTAGGGCTGAGAAACTTTAATATAGAGCAGTGCTCATTGAAATTTAATGTGCCTGTGAACTGCGTGGAAATCTTGTGAAAATACAAATTCTGATCAGTAGGTCTCAGGCAGGGCCAGAGATTCTGCAATTTCTAATAAGCTCTCAGGTGATGATGGTGATGTTGCTGTGCAGACTACAGTTTGAGTAACCAAGTTTAGAGGATGGTATAAATCAGTGGGTGGACATGTGAAATGGTAGGTGAGGACTGATGAAAGGTTATTTTGTGTGCCTAAAAGACAGGGGAAGGAGAGTGAATGAATCCAAAAGAACTCTTTTGGGCTCATCTTGATATGTATTGAAGACAGGAGAAAGCCTTTATGACTTTGTTATGTTTAGCTCAAAATGCTAGTGCATGCAAAGGGGCTATTAAATTCCTGAGCAGCTGTTTCAAACTGCTGTGTATTAGAAAGTCCTCTTTAGTCTGAACTCTGCAGGATTCCTTCCTGAAAAAAATTCAACCTTTTGTTATCACAAAAATAGCAAACAATCACCACCAGAACATGTGAACACTTGGTTTTCTCAATGGCCAGAAACAAATCTATTTTAAAGTTACTAACGACTCATTTTTTAATGGTTTCTTAAACTTGCAACTTGCTATAAAAATGAAGGAAGAAAGACATGCTCTGCAAAAATAGAAAAAAAAAACATTTTTAACAAGGTATCCAAATTTAATGCAAAACATACCGCTGACAAATGATGGTCCCTCGTTCTCATCCCCCTTGCTCTGCAACTTTAGGCGAATTACTCAAACTTCCCTCTGGAAAAAAAAGGAGAGAAAGTTATTTTTGGTGCTAGGTCATAAATGTGCAAAATTATTAATATTTTACAGAAACTCTTTATAAACCTTGTCTCTAGGGACAGGACTAAAATCCTGCATTATTGGCTAGACGTGTTCTATCCTTTCTTTACTGTATGTGGTTATATATCGGGAAACATGATTTGGCTATCAGTCAGTGTCTTTTTGAGCAATGTGCCTACTTGTCTCAGGAATATAGTCCATCAAACACAGGACCATGGCCTCACGTACACCACATTGCTGATACCTAAACATGTTCTGAGATTCTACTTGCTGGTTCAGGAGCTGTCAGTGTGCATTCAATCAGTGTGACCAAAGAAAAAGAGAAAGAAAGTATCTGAGAGTAAAATTTGATTATGTCACAATTTTACCTGACAATAAACTTCTTTTCCAGCAAGTAAGCAGTTAGCAGCTACCATTCCTATCCACTGGGATGTATACTTCCAACCCTCCACTGAACACCTATCAGATGTAAATAAGACAATGCTGGCAAATTGCCTAGGTCAGTACTTAGCACATAGTAGGTGAAAACTATTAGTCCCTATCATTCCCCTTGAGTTCAAAGCCTAGTTCTGCTTCTAACTAGGAATATGATTTTTGGAAAATTACTTAACTTCTTAAGTTTCAGATTTTTTTTTTTATTGTACTTCAGGTGAAGGCTTACAGAACAAATAGATTCACATGAAACAGTAGTACACATATTGTTTTATGACATTGGTTAACAACCCCACAACAT
>NW_004443987.1:2740161-2777196 GCF_000243295.1 Trichechus manatus latirostris
ATTCTTGTAAGTTTGGTTTGACTTTTACATATTCCCTTAATTTCTGTTTATCTGGAAATGACCTAATTTCACCATCATATTTGAACGAGAGTTTTGCAGAATGTATTATTCTTGGCTGACAATTTTTTTCTTTCAAGATTTTCTATATGTCATCCCATTGCCTTCTTGCGTGCCTGGTATCTGCTGAATAATCTGAGCTTAGTCTTATTGTTTCTCCTCTGTATGTGACTTCTTGTTTTTCACGAGCTGCTCTCAGGATTCTTCATTTTTCTTTGGTTTTGGTGAGTGTGATTATGATATGTCTTGGTGATTTTCTTTTGGGGTCTCTTCTATATGGGGTTCGTTGAGCTTCTTGGATGGCCACTTTTCATCTTTCATGATATTGGGGAAGTTTTCTGTCAGCAGTTTTTCAATGATCCTTTCTGTGTTTTCTGTTTTCTCCCCATGTTCTGGAATTCCAATCACTCAAAAATTTTTGGTTTTGATTGTATCCCACATAATTCTCAGGGGCTCTTCATTTTGTTTGTTCTTTTTTCCGAGTTTTCCCGAAACAGAGTTGTATCCAAGTATTTGTCTTCAATTCCACTGATACTGTCTTCCACCATTTCAAATCTGCTTCTCACCCCTTTTATGACACCGTCCATTTCGGAAATCTTGTTGTTTATCTTCTGGATTTCTAATTGTTATCTTTGTATAATTTCTGGTTGTGAATTTATTTTGGTATTTTGTTCCTGCATTATTTTCCTAAATTCTTCCAATTTTTTGTCTGTATTTTCCATGAATTTGTCTATTTTTTCCTCATGTTTTTCACCTTTTTGCTGCAGCTCTCAGAGAATTCTGAGTATTAGAGATTTGAATTCCCTATCAGGTAGTTCTAATGCATTTTCTTCCACTGGAGAGTCATCTGGTGTTTTATTTTGGCCATCTACTGGAACCATCCTGTCCTGTTTTTGTAAATGTTTTGATTTTGTCTTCTGTCTTCAGGGCATTCAGTAGTTATTTTTCTCGTTTATTGATTGTAGATTTGTTTGTTCGTCCCTCCCCTTTTTTTTAATTTTGACTATGTCTGAGCAGGCGGACTGTGTGTTCTTTGTTGTTTGCTCATCTGTGGGCACAATACTTTTTGCCTCCTCCAGTTGTCAGGGTCAATCACTCAGATATGTTATGGCAGGGCAGGTCTAGCTGAAGAGGAGTTACTGGGATGGGTTGTTTGTGGCACTTACTACAGCCACCAGATCGGTTCGGTAATCAGTGCAGGGCAGGTTCCAGTAGGCCGTGCCTGTGCTGCTTGGTGGTGTGATGTCAAGTGCACGGTGCAGGTAGGCAGGATGCAGCAGGGAGATTGTTATGTCTAGAGCTAAGATGGATATGGGAGAGAGGAGAGAGGAACAGGAGCCAAAAACATACAAACAAAAAAGAATGCTAGGGGAGCTTGCCACTGGAGTGGAGAGATGAGAGTCTATGAAATGGAGAAAAACAGAAAGGGAAGAGGAAGAAAAGAAAAGAAAGTAACAAATAAATAAAAATCGGAAAGGTTAAAGAACCACAAAGTACCCAGGGATCCCACCGGTGCAGCTATGAGGTCTGGGGTAGTTGCTCTCAGGTGTTGTAGTACAACCTGGCTAGAAGGCATAGAGGTATACAACACCAGGTATTCAGGGAACAGAAAGAGAAGGAAGATTTAGATAGACAAGAAACTGAGCAATGAAGAAAGACATAAAGGGAAAAAGAGGGAAAAGAAAACAAAACAAGTTAAAAAAAAAGAACAAGAAAGTCCCCCCACAAAACAGAAAAGAAAACCAACGAAAAAATAAATGATCTCAGGGATCCCTATGCACCTCTGTGCAAGCTGAGGGGGAATTCTCGTTGCCACACAGCACCGCCTGGCCAGAAAAGGCTCCCAACTCAAGAAAAGGAAAAGAAAACAAACAACCAATTCAAAACAAACAAACGAACAAAAGCCCCGGGATCCCACCAGCACAGCAGCCCAAACCAGGCAGCAGCTCCAGACTTGAATGGAGCTCCACAGCCCCTCAGGAAGAAGCAAAGATGGCACACGGAGCCAGGTATTTGAGTGAAAGGAGGGGGAGGTGGTGAGAGGTAAGGAAGAAATCAAAAGAAGCGGAAAAAAGCAACACCAGCAGCCAACAAATGGCACTCAGAGAGCCTGCCCATTCGGGTGTGTGGAATCCAAGCAGTTGGTGATTCCCGGTCAAGAGATTGTGGCTGCGGGAAGCAGAGGAGGCCAAGTTGGGGTGAAGAAGGGTGGGGGGTGGGAAAGCGTATATCGCTAATTACTGGTTCTTTTGTCTCCCGCTGGATGCTCCGTGAGGCTGCTTTCTCGTACCCCATTTGCTGGTCTCCGATAGGAATCCAAGATGGCGGATCCGCACTGTGTTGGCTGGTAGGGGACCTCTGCATGAATCTCTCCTTGCTCTCTGTTCTCTGTCAGTTTTCTCACTCCATTTGGTGCTTGGCTGAGTTCTTTATCTCTTCGTTTGATGTTTTAGGGTTTCAAGATTGTTGTATTCTCTGTTCAGCTTAGTTTCTCGGATCTTTGCTGTGGAGGGATGGCGTGGTGCTTCTGCCTAGAGCGCCATTTTGCCGGTACACCTCAGTTTCAGCTTTCTTACCTGTAAAAGAAACGTATACTAATTATGCCTCGCAGCACTGGTATAAAAACTAGATTAAAGAAGATAATTTGGGTATGAGTACAGAGTATACAAACTACTCATAGTAAGAATTTAATAAATTACAACAACGAGCATCATCATTTTTTTCAAGTTAGTAAAACTAGAATTTGGAGAATTGCATTCTATTTTGACTATATTGAAAGCTTATGATCATAGCTTTTGTGTTTTCTGAATTGATTTCCGTGCAACCAACAGTCATTTTCATAAAATACGTACACCTGATGTATCTTTGGGTGAAGGTTCCAGCTGTTATTTGCAGTATGATGCTTTTTGAAATTCTGCCTCTCTAATTTGTATGCTTCTTTATCTCTTAGCTATGGACTGCCAGAAAGTATCAGAAGTGGAAAGACCCTTTGAGCATGAAACAATAGAATAGAGTGATCCCTCTTTTGAGCAATTAATTTTATATGTATATATTGTTGTACCCTTAAAACCTTCCTTTGTTCAGAGTGTTTACAGTTGACTCATTTCAGTTCACTCTAGGGCAGCTGCCTACTGTCTCTTACTGATACCTAATATATGTGTCTATGTCCCTCCCAGGGGAGATATGTAACCAAGAGTATGTTTTAACACTGAAACTATGGCAAATGGACTAAATTCCAGGTTAATGATAGTGGTGATATTACCTGCCATTTCATTATCAGGAGGAAGCATAGTGTAGTGGTTGAAAAGGTGTGCTGTGACTACCTGGGTTAAAAATTCCAGCTATATATTGGTTACCAGCACGAACAAAGGCAAATAACCTAGCCTCTAATTGCCATTGTTCCCTCAAATGTAAAATGGGGAAAATAATAGTAGTTATTTCATAATGTTGTTGTGAGGAGTAAATGAGTTATTATATGGATAGTGCTTAACTTATGGTAAGTACCGCAATCTATTTCAGTTAGGATGACAATGAAGATGACAATTATCAAACAATTGAAGTGGCAATTATCAATGGACAATTATCAAACAATTTGGTTTCAAGAGAAACCAAAGGTTTTTCTTTTCCTTTTTTTTTTTTTTTTAACACTGTGAGCTTTTCACCTTTCTATAGAAGCAATCATGTCTTCTCTAAATCTTTTTGGGTTGGGATTTGATATATTTATTTTAGGGCAATACTCTGTCTTTCAGTTTCCTGAAAAGACACAGTAGCCTTTTTAATTCAGGGCTCTGTTTTCTTTGCAATCATTGCATCCTACGCTAGTATACTCACTGTGTAGCAGAATATTGCAGCAAATTTCAGTACTTTGTTGCCAATGGGAATTGCTATCCGGTTCATGAGACTATGGCCTATTTTGGCCTTTTCTCCTCTCCTAACACTCATGGGAATATATAAAATATGAAAAAGGCTCTTTTACCACAGAGTTAACTTTAAAAAAATGTAATTAGCACATTTAAAAAAATTCATTCAGCTAGTATTTTCCACACAGAAACTAATATTCCTCTAGATTACAAAATGAACTTGGAGGTATACCTCACCTACGTGGCAGAAGTCAGGCATATTGTCGGGTTGTCTGATACAGGCACTGAGTTATGGGCCATCTTCCTTATTCCTACATGCAACTCCATCAGTATAATGTGGTACTTAGGAGTTCTTAGCAAGGCCTAGCAGCTTGGGTATTCTGTGGAGTCAGATAGACCTGGGTTTGAATATTACTTCTGTCACTTAGCCGTAAGATCTAAGTGTAGTCAAACTCTTTAAGCCTCAGTTTCCTTATATTTACACTGAGAAGTAAATAAGATAATCCACATAATGCACTTAACAAAAGGCCTGCTACATAATAAGTACTCAGTGAATGGTTGCTATTGTTTTTATTATGATACTCATGAGCTTGGCTTCCTGGATTGCTTCTCTCCACACACTTTAGCAAAGCAAATGCAGAGAGAGATGCATTGATTTTCTCTGTTTAATGTCATTTACATCCTCTCCCTTTTGTTATCTTTTTTCCTCTCGGATGGCCAGTGAGTTATCCCTCCCCTTCTCTATGGTGTATTCTCATATTTCAGTTTAGTAACAAATGAAGGGGAAAAAAAAAAAAAACCTGGCACAGTGCCTGTCATGTTGTCAGCATTGCAAAAGAATATTTTTTATTTATTGTTATAACTATTATTATCAGGTTTATTATTTGATGTGCAAAGTTCATTTTATTTCCCAGAAAATCAAGAAACATCATCTAACAACACCCTCTGAAATGACTCTTGCTTTTGCATTAACATAGCTGTACATATAATATAGATTAAAGCAGAATGAATTCAGCCTACAATGGAGCTTCACGTCGTTTTAAATCTGAAGAAACAGAAATGATCATGTCATTACGCAGAAGGCCTAGAATATTCATTATCCTAGAGAAGTAGCTCATCTATTGTTTCCCTTACCTGCTCTTCAGCAAAGACCACACCTGCTCCGCAATGTAGGAGACCAAAACCCTACTGTGATTCCATCAGGGCAGAGGAAAGAATGTTGTGCGTTACTGGTTCAGGAGGACTCAGAACAGGTTTTCCTTTATACCTTTAGCTCATTCACTTTCATGCTGAAAATACAGACAGCTGAACGCAGCAGAATAAAATTGGACAGGACCTAATATTAGTCTCTCAGGAGTTTGTATTCTGAAGAGAACATGCTCCTTACACTTGAATGTCTTTCTAGTCTATATAACAATGACATCCTAATCATGAATAAATGGTGCAAATATTTATTATCAAGACCAGTAATATGACATCACAAATACAGGTCAACTATGCTTTTTTCGTTGATTTAATTTTTCTTTGGATTTATTAAATTAATACAATAAGGCAGTGAATTAGATTACTTATCTGTATGTCTCACATGTGCTCATGTTCAAACTCTTCCACCAGGTGCCATCTTGCCTGCAGCATCTCTACTGTCTTCAAAGGAGCCACCAAACTGGCAAAATCCTTTAAAGACTAATGTAGGTACTTCCCAAAAGGCTTAGTGCCTTTGCCCTTAGCTTATATAGCAGCTAATTGCACCTGCAGGACCCTGTCTCTCCTGCTGGCTATAAACACTCACTGGAAAACTCCTGCCTAACTCCACGCTGAAGGACTATAATACTGGCCAGAAAGCAAATAGCCGCAGTTTTAGTTTTAGACCTTACCTCAAGTCTTCTGTTCTTCCCAGTTTTCTGGACTATGCTTCTTAATTTGTCACGCTTTAATTGACTTTTGTGCTTTCAATTTCTTGTTGTTATGGACTTCCAGGCCATGACAGAATTGGTCCTGTACCAAGGAAAGTGGTCCATGGCTCAGGATATCACAGAGTTTCATTGTGTGGCAACAGAACTGAATGAAAATAGACATACAATAGGTTTCACTTCAAGCAGAGGCAAAGGTATAGACTTTCTTTATGGTTCTTCCACTCCTAGCCAGTTACTGTTCAGAGCCATGAAGAATCCATATTGAGTTTAGAAAAGTCTTCATATTTAAAGAAAACTGGGGGGTACCTCCACTGATCTAGATAGACCTGTACTATCTCATCCAATGAGAAAATTGTGGTCTGTAAGTCTGACCCTGGAAAGCTTAGCAGCAGGTCCCTACTCCTGCATCTTTCAGGCCCACCCTATTAAGCTGCTGCCCCAGAGGAATGACTAAAAGGATCTACCTTTTCACTAGTCTATAAATACAGAGCAGTGAGGAGCAAGGAATAGTAAAAAATTATGAGTGATTTAGAAACTAAACAACAATTGTATAAGGATCAGAATCACATTCATAGTTATTTGCTTGCTAGTGCTATTTTTCTGCACTCACCTGTCCTCCTGTATTCTAGAACTTCCATGTCTATACTTGTCATTAAACTCTTGCTGTCCCAGACCACTTCTCTGGACTCAATCCCTTGTCTGACTAGACCCATGTATGTTACCTATTTCTTTGAGCTTTGCCTAGTTGGGTTGCTGTATAGTCAGATCCTTTCAAATGCTGATCACACAATTTCTAGTTGTCATTTAGTAGTAGATAATTTATTTTCTATTTAGTAAAAAAAAAATATTGAAGAAAATGAAATGATAATGTGCCCCCTGCTTGCCAAAGACTTGAGGAATAATACCAGCGTTATTGTTAGTACCAATTAATAATCACTTAAAACTTCTTGAATTCAGTATGAAAATTCTATTCATGACAGCCTTTCAGCTAGTGAGATCTGTTGAGTGTATGAAGTGTCAATATGGTGCCTTGACTTTCAAATTTAAGTTTAATGGAGTGAGAATTTCCAGTGACGTAAAATAACTATGGTGAATTTTAATATTCAATAAATATTCTAAACTACTATGCAGCTATCATTTCTGGAATAGGAATCATGCTTATTTATTATTGGATCTCTGATAGCACATAGTAGGTGCTCAATAGAGGTTAACTGAAGAACCAGTGAACAAAAAAAAGAACTAACAAAATGATAATATTCGTCAAAGTGAATATTCAGCTTTGAAAATGTAGTTCATATTCTATTTTCAAGCAAGCATATTTTCTTCCTAATAGGAAAGCAATTATACAATTATAGTGGCAGTCAATAAGCCAATATGATTTAATATACGCGTTCACTTTCCAAGACACTGTTTTACACAACTACATTTCATGCACAAAATGAAGTCAATATGGTATATTGATGATGTCACCATGCAAAAAAAAATAAACTCGTTGACTGTCCAAGGGAGATATTTTTCTGTCCTTACAATATTACTGACTGAAAAAAAAATCAATAGCTGTAGGACACACCAAAACAGCTCTATGCCTGATTTCTTCTATACTATGACACAATACTCCAGGAGAATTCTTAAATTAATTTGCTATGTATTTTGATCTTGATTTTTTTTGAAACTCTCTCTTTCTCTCTCCAATGTAAATCTTCCATAAAAGTATAAACATCGAGCATTAATCAACTTATGCAAATGTATACAACAACTTTTGGATCCAGATCTGGGAGGTTATTTTTTGTTCTAAGGTGTATTATAGTTTTACTTCATTGGTTAACGAGAGATCTGGACAGCGTGCCTGTTGTGTTCTCATACAAAAATAGAGCTTCTTCCTAATTAGGTTATACTTTCTTCTTTAATTCAGAAATGGATATTATAGTCCTTGTAATAGTCAGAATAGGTTAGGATGTTACACTGTGGAAATGAACAACCCTAGTGTTTCAATGGCCTAAAACATTAAGATTTATTTCTACCCAGGCTACTGGAGCCCCTGCAATTCAGGGCATTGACAGTCACTATGACAGAGGGAAGGAAAGATGTTGGTAAATTGCACACTGGTTCTTAAAGCTTCCATCTGAAAGTGACACAGGTCTTTTTTTCTAGTATTTCAATGACCAAAACAAGTCACATGGCCACGTCTAATTCCAAGGAGACAAGGTAGTACAATCTTACAATTTGCCCAGAAGGAGAACCAGAAATTGTTGATGAAAAGTACTAAAAAACAACTAACAAAATTCCTTTTACCTAACCCACCTATACTATGCTAGAAACTTATGATGTTTCTCAAATTATTTGTAATTAAAATGACATATTTTTAGAGTGACGATCACTCTCAAAGGTCAGCATTAAGTCTTAGTTTGCACTGTCATCTGTTTTTGCTAGATTCTACTATCAGGATGGCTTATCAAATGACTCCTTTTAAGTTTTTTAGTTCTCATTCCCACTTCCACCCACCCCATCTTGCAATCAGCCATCTGCTTAGTAAGTGATAACACCAAGGGCTCAATTTTCAAAATTAGGTGCTTAATTAGGTTGCTAACCCACTGGATAGGGACTGCTTCAAACTGCTTCTAAGTCTTTAGAGTATCTCAAGAAATAGTTTCCAGTGCTCTTGTTATTCAATAAATCCTTAATTTGATGACCCAGATATAGAGTTGACTGTCTATGTGCCTCACTGCCTATCTGAGGGCTCCAAAATGGCTTGTACGTATCTAGAGAAGACTGAGCTAGCGATTGGCTATCTGCAATAAAATCCCCAAATATCAAATGTCTCACACTGGTGTACGTATGTATAGATGTATTTAATGCAATTTTATAGGACCATCCTCTTTGATAGACTTTTGCCAACTTTGAACCCTTCTGGGCAACAAACCCTCCTCTGAGGAACTGGAAAATATTTATTAGAATAACTATTTGTTATAAATGAATTCAATCATCAATTTAAGAATATAATAGGCTCTGGTACTACCAAACATAAGTTGCAGGCACTTTCTCATTATAACCCCAGTCCTAAGCAAAATTATCATGAAAAATGAGAATAAAGTGATCCATTCTTTCTTAATTTCAGTTTTTAAATGAGATGGTAAATATCCTGCATTATTAAATTTCTTGACATAGATGAATAATTCTACTTCTCATTTTCTCCAACAACTTTATTTCTCTAAAACAAAACGGAACATATTTAGTTCAGGAATTTAATATGTAGCAGTTGGTTGTTGACTTATCTGCATGAAGATAGTATGACTGAAATTAGACTGCTTCTCCATTAGTGAACACTTTACAGATTGCTCTGCATATCGAAACTTTTTGTACATTTCCCTGTACTTTGTCATATGCAAACTTGGTTGGATTTATATTTTAGTTAATTTATTTTCCCATGGAGTATCTTCTTAGTAGTAGAAAGCAGCTGCTGGAAAAACTTATTAAAACTTTTCTAATCTGTCAGCTAAAATGAGAGACACTGGGTTCTTCAGTGTTGTGGTTAGATTCCCATCATTGCTTCTTTGATCATGAGGCACAATTATGATGAGCTGTGTAAGCATGTGCATGTGCATGTGTGTTTTCTAATTTCTGTTATATTAAGAGAAAGAATGATCCTTTAGAGACCATTTAGCTGAAGCAAAGCTGAACTGAGAGCTGCCAGACTCTCCGGGTAAAGGGTCAGCATTATTGGCCTCAGTTAATGGTAGGCTTGATGTGCATTAGAGTAACTGCTGCCTGAAGGTGTTGCCGTGGACACAGATACCAACATATCTTCAGGAGGAGTTATACAGTGAAAAAAAACTGGAAGAATATAAAGTATCCATCACTAGATCTTTCAAAGTAGAAGAAAAATATAAAGACCACGGCCACAATGTCATATGTGTTTCAAAAGTTTTGCAACAATGCTTTTTACTACCATTAATTGAGTGAGTGATATCTGCCAGAATTGTGATAATATTCTGTAGACAATATCTTATGTAATTCTTATAACAACGCTATGAAATAGACACTATTATTATTCCCACTTTTTTGGTGAAAAAAAATCAAAGCTTAGGAAAATGAAGTAAATTATTTAAGACTATGCGGCCAGTAAGTGGTGTATCTGAAATTAAACTCTAATCTATTTCATCCCAAAGTTGGTCTCTAAACCACTCTACTATATAGATACAGATTTAACATATGGAGTAAGTGCTAATTTTTATTTGGAAGTAATAAATCCTCAAATAGAACAGTGCCTGACATCAGAGGCCTAACTAGGGGTGGTGCAGGTAGGGCGCAGTGCCCTGGATGTGGTGCGCATGTCCTGGGCGCCACTTGAGACAGGGTGCCAATTAGCAGTTTCTATTGGCCATCACAGTTTCCATCACCAGCTCTGAGAGATCATTCAGCAATTTAACACTAATTGCCCTAGGCCTATGTTCTGTAGTTAGGCCCTTGCCTGACATATTCTCAGGAGGAGTTATACGGTGAGAAAAACTGTGTAATGATGGACTGGACTGAAACCCTGCCCAGTCCTGCCCCATCCTCATGCTGAGTTGTAGATTGGACCATTGTTATCCATAGGGTTTTCATTAGCTGATTTTCAGAAGTAGATCACCAGGCCTTTCCTCCCTAGTCCATCTTAGTCTGGAAGCTCTGCTGAAAACTGTTCAGCATCATAGCAAAGTGCAAGCCCCCACTGACAGAAGGGTGGTAGCTGGGCATGAGGAATAAAACCTGGGTCTTCTGCATGGAAAGCAAGAATTTTACCAGTGAACCCCCTACAGCTGACCTTAAGATAGGGAAATTATCCCAGTGGGCCTGAACTAATCATACAAACACGTTGAAAGCAGAGACTTTTCTCTGGAAGGTCACAGAAGAGGAAGTGAGAGATTCAAAGCATGAGAAAGATTTAACATGTTGTTGCTAGTTTGAAGATGAAGGGTGCCATGTAACAAGGAATGAGGGTAGACTTTAGGAGCTGAGAGTGACATCTGGCCGACAACCAGCAAGGAAACAGATATCACAGTCCAACAAATGCAAAGAACTAAATTCTGCTAACAACAAGAATGACCTAAGAAGGGAATTTTTCTAAAACAAACAAACAAAAAACCCAAACCCATTATCATCGAGTAGATTCCGACTCATAGCAACACTGTAAGACAGAATAGAACTGCCCTATAGGGTTTCCGAGGAGCAGCTGGTGGATTGGAACTGCCCACCTTTTGGTTAGCAGCTGAGCTCTTAACCGTTGTTTCACCAGGGCTCCAATTTTTTTCCCAAAGCCTCTAAATAAGAACTCAGTCCAGCTGACTCTTTGATTTCAGCCTTGTGAAACCCTGAGCAGAGAACCCAGTCATGTGATGCCAGACTTGCACAATACAGAACTATGAATTAATAAATGGAGGTTGTTTTAAGCTGCTAATATTGTGGTAATTTGTTATAAAGCAATGGAATACTAACACACTAGTTATCATATTAAGTGTCTATATTGTATACGTCCCTATTTTATTATGAGTTTTTGTTTTTCTGGATTGTCAGTTGGCTTTTTCTATGAAATGGCTGAGCCAGTGATTTAAAATTTCATGTAATGGGAGTATCACAGTCTATAAGGAGTTTTTATTGCCAATCTTTACACATTTGTGAAAATAACCTAATACTTCTAAAATCAACAACAAATTGAAAGAATCACATATACTTTTTTCCCTTTAACTTACCAAACTTCACTAACCAGTATAAGCAATCTTGCTTTCTTTGATAGCCAACAGACTGTGATTCAGTGCTATTAATCATTCTGGTCTAGCATATTTTAGATAGGCCTTTTGAAAAGTTGTAATTAACACGTCCAGCTATAATAATATTAACTGAATCCTTGGTAGCTATTACTGCAATGTGTGATATATAGTTTAAGAACTACCTGGGAATATAGTTATGTTTAAGAATCCAATCTGAATGACAATTCTGCCATGAGTTAGGAGTTATGGAACAAATTATCTGTGATATCAAATTGGAGACTTTGGACTCTTTACTGATGCAATTTAAATATATATATATGTATATATATATATATGTTTTACCTGTGGCAAAGGGTCAGGATGGGAATCTCACTAGAAATAGAAGGCAGCAAACATATGATAAATGGTGGAAAAACTGGTAAAACTGATGCCTCTTTTGGGCTTATGCTTCAACATGATTTGGTCTGAAACTTGGATTGCAGAAATGTCATTCCAAGTGATAGTGTCGGAGGTTGAGTGAATACAACTTTGTTTTTATCCTAATGGGAATTTCCTAGGCTGAGAGCTAGAAAGACAATCTTCTTTTAACTTGTAAACTGAGCAAATTTGATCTGGAAGTCATTGAAAGAGAACAAATATGGAGCCCCAGGATGCCATTTTTATAGAGTTATTTTTCTGCCCCATAAATAAACTTTGAGTGAAAAAGTTGGCAGCTTTATTGAATACCATACCTGCCACTGGGTTGAAAGGCTACTTATAACCCTGTCAATTCCCAGTGGTTTTCTCCCACAAGCACTAGTATCGCTTAAAGTCTGGGATGGATTCTTGATATTGTACAATTACTTCACTCAAAGGTCCTGACCCCAAAGAGGAAGTAAATACAACTGAGATAATAAAATAGCATGGGTTGACTTGTTGCACAATCTGGATAATGATAGAAAAATATGAAAATGTATATTTTCAGTATTCTTTAGTCCTAGCCAGGAAGCATATTATTATATTATTATCTTTTCCTCCGGGAAGTTCAGTATATATATATAAATAAAATGATTGTGGGCCATATTAGGATTTCTTACATTTAAGCTGAACCAGAAGATACTACAGTTGGGTCATATGATCTATATTTTGCAGCCTAGAGGTCACCACATGATTTCAGCCAAATAAATTATTCAGAAAACAGTTTGGGGCTCTCTGAGGGTTCTCAGCTTCTGATTCTCCTTTACTGACCTATATCTTCTGACCTGCATTACTCAAACCTTCAAAATAAGAAGTAGCCTTAATTTTCTGTGGGAGCATTTTCCTACTTACACAGTCGTCTGAAAGGATAGGGATATAGCTACATTGTAAAGAATTTACAAGCAAAGGTTGTACAGTATCTTTGAGGAAGGATTCCCTTGTGCTGCAGTCATGAAAGTAAATAAAGAAAAGACAGGTACATGAAAAAAGGAGGTGAAATATCGGTGGACTCTGGTACCTTTTTTTATTTGTTTATTATGTTCAATTCTTTTCTTAGGCAATTGTAACGTAAAAATCATATAATTCTAAGTTTTATATAAGTGAGAAGACCAATTCAACTCTGAAGGCTCTACAGAGGTATTTGAGAATACTTTCATAGACCTAGGAAGCGAGATGATTGAGAAAAAGGAGGCAGACTGTGATCCTATGCCCAATTCATTGCTTAAAATGAGAGGAGTATTTGGCCAGGCCTTTGTCCCACTTGTGTTAAAATTTTCTCTCTCTTCCCCTGGGATCATTAAAACAGGAATTGGCAAATTACAGCCCATGGACCAAATCCGGCCCACCACCTGTTTTTTTAAACAATTTTTTTTTTTAGAATTCAGTCATGACAATTTGTGTACATATTTTCTATGGCTACTTTCACACTACAATGGCAGAACTGAATAGTTGCAACCATATGGTTTGCAAGCCTAAAATCTTTGCTTGCTGGCTCTTTACAGAAGAAGTTTGCTGACCTCTGTCCTAAAAGGTTAGCTTTCCCCTATTTCCACCCCCATCAGAGTCTCTAGAACCCATTTTATACAGAAGATAATGTGTTGAAGCAGCTCTTGTTCAGTACTTGAGACTTAGCTTCAAGATGCCCCTCCTTCAAGTGAAGTTCCTCTACTGTGACTAATTTCTTAGGTATATGATTTAGTTTTTGTACTTGTGCTTGAATTATTTGACTTTGTAATCTGCCTCATACTCCAGGTGTTAGGTCATGCTTTTGCATTGGTTTGCCTCACTCTGCCGCAATTCATATTACTGAATCATAGCCCAATGACTGTAGCTCTACTACCCATTGGATAACCTTCATCCTGCCTCTGCTTATCTAGAATTTTAGTGTCACTACCTCACAGCCATAATACATTTATTAGTTGAAGCATATGGCCACCCATATGCTTGCCTGGGTTTCAAAGTACAGCTATTATTCACTTTGCATGCTGTGTATTGGATGATGGTTCAGGCTCTCAGCACCATTGACTAAGTTGTTCCAAATGAGTGTTTCTCGTCTAGATGTATAGCTCTAGTTTCAGATCCCTGTCTTACCGGTTTTTTTTTTTTTTTCATTCCTTGATAGGTAAATAGGCATGTTGGAGGGAGAAAGAATTCTAAAGTTTGGATTAATAATTTCAATGGAGAAAGAAGGGTTGTTTTGCCACAGGCACAGACTTATATCCAAGGCAAATGTATAGAACAAAATAGTTTTATACCTTCTGAAAGGGAGTAGGATAGCATCCTATCTCATTCTTTATTATTTCAACATTAACACTAATTATCCAGTGTGAGCAGCAGTTCCTTATTGACAGGGCGGTAACAATTTAAAGTACTTTGGTAGAAAGCTTTGTGCCTCAAGGGGAAAATACAGCTTTGGGCCATAGAAAAAAATTAATAGTGGTCTCTGGTGGTGGTGATGGACAAGGTTAAAAAAAAAACTGGATTGGAGAGCACAAGAATTGTTTCCATTGTACCAACGGAGTGGAAAATCTCCCTAAGAGGCAAGGGAAATAAAATTTCTCCCAAGCTGATTGAAATGACTACATCTGCCAATTCTTTCTGAAATGTAAGCATGCCCAATTGACTAGTCAAAATCTCATGAGGTACATGAATATGTGTAGACCCTATCCTGTGCATATATTGCAAGAGATAAGGCCCTCCATGTGTGTCAATAGTGGTTCTGTCTGTTTTGCCAACAAGGAATCTCATTCCATGGGATGGCTGATGAACTTTTTTCAACTGGAAGTAACTATCTTTGTACCTTAATTTTGTAGAACAGCACACGATCACTGCAGGAGAAATCCTGGATGGACTGTCAATATCAACTGGCCCTATTGCTTTAGTGACACTATTCTGGGAAATTTAGCTTTTCCCTGATTTACAAAAAGAGAAAACCACTCCAATGTCTCCTGAAACTCAGTATTTTCACCAAGAATTCTTTCTGGTATGCAAATAATCCGTTCACTTAGCTCATAATGCATTATTGCATTATATTTCTTAATGTTAGCCTCTATGAAGGAATCTTAAATCATGTCCACCTTGGTAGAAACTGCTGTGGAAAATATTCATGATTATGGTATCGGACTGTGAAATCTGGTGTCAGAAGCAGCTTCCTTTACTCATGTTGAATGTGAGATATGCAGCCAAGGAATCTGCAAGTCTTGATGACGTATCTCCTGTGGAGTTGAGGTAAAATCCTGCTCTGCAGGAGCTGGAAGGATGGGCCCAAATAAGGAGCCTTTGGGAGCCTCCTTTGTAAGTAGTTCCTCATGTTAACTCAGATATAATTTTAAAACCTGAAAAGCCATTCAGTATTCAGCATGACCTTCCAAGTAATACTTCACACTGGAGTACAAGTCTTGGAAAATAATAGCATAAGCCTGTCAGAAGTCAGACAAGAAAAAAAAATAATACACACACATACACAAAGGAGGTGAGTGAAAACATTCTTCTGTTATCTGTTTACAAAAGACCTACTCTTGGCTAATCCTTTCAAATTATATATGCCTTAAAATGAAATTAACATTTTTTCCAAAACTACCTGCTATTTTCTACCTTTTTATAAATGATACAATCATTCTACTAAGCTAGGAACCCAGGGGTCACCTTGAAAAGTGTTTATCTCTTTCACCTTTTCAATCTTATCTTTCAAGAAATTCTATTAATTTTTTTTCCTCCAAATAAATATTTTTTCCTGTCACTGTATTTCCTTTGCCGTAACCCTGGTCTTAGGACTCATTATCTTTCACCTAGATTTCTGTAATAGTTTTCTTTTCCAAACTAAAACTCCAAGATCCCCTGCCCACCTTGCAATTTCCTTTGTATATTCATTGCCAGAACAACCTTGCTATAAAACAGAATGCATATGTGGTTCTGATGCTTAAGAATCTGCAATGACATCCTATTGCCTACAATATCAAGTTTTAACCTTGTTCTTTACACACTGGCCCTAGTTATATATCCCGATACCTCTTCCCTTTACAGTACAAGCCATTCACTCCAGACAGAGAAACCTTTCCACTACTGCACTCTGTGTGAAATTAATTCCTGCTAACAAAATAGTAACTGCTACCATTTGTTGAGAATCTATCATAGGCAAACCATGACACTAAGTTTTTACCCAAATTTTCTCTAGTATTCACAACACTCATATAAAGTAGGGATTGTTGTCTCTGTTTTTATAGCTGAAGAACCAGAATATCAGAGATTTAAATAACTTGCTCAGGTTTAACCAGCTAGTAGCAGCGTGAGGATTTAAATCCACCTCGGGATGACCATAAAGTCTGTGCTCTTTCTTCTCTGTGGCACCAAAGTCTGTGATCATGTGCTCACTCTTTGCCAATTACATTTTAACATTTCTAGTCCTTTCTTGTTGCTATCCAAATTCACACTTCCAGTCACTACCCACCCACTCCCACCACCAAGGGTAACTAACCACTAATCTGACTTCTAAAACTACAGATGAGTTTACTTTTTAAAACTTCCTATAAATGCAATAGTACAGTACGGGTTTTTTGTGCTTCTGTGATTATGTTTGTAGATTTAACCACACAGTTTCATGTAATTGTAGTTTTTCATTCTTTTTGCTTTACAACATTCCGTTTTGTGAATATAACCAACCAAATCAGTTATCGTTAAGTAGATGCTGACTCATGGTGACCCCATGTGTTGCAGAGTATTTCCTAGGTACTTAATATTTTAATTGTATTTAAAATGATACTATATTTAAAATATAATTTTCTAATTTTGTTGCCACTATATGGGAAAAGCTGATATTTTTACATTTATCTTGTATTGCCTGACCTTGCTAAAGTCCTGTATTAATTCTGTTTCTAGATTTTTTTAGATATTATATATACACTGACAAATCATCTGCAAATGATTGTTTATTACTTCTTTTCCTATTTTAATATATTTTTATTTCTTTTTCATGTCTTATTGCATTGGCTAGGAAGTCCATTCAATAATAAATAGAAGTGATGATAGTGGATATCCTTGATTATTGGTAACCTCAGGGATAAATGTTCAACATTTCTCCACTAAAACTGATAATATTTATAAATTTTAATTTAATTTTATCACATCAAAAACTCAATCCTCCCCTAATTTTTGAGTTTTTACTGTAAATGGTTATCAAATTTTATCAAATATTTGTCTGCATCTGTTGAGAAAATCATATGCTTTTCTCTCCTTTGTTATGCCTAATATGGAGAATTATATATATTGATTTTCATATGTTAAACCAACCTTGCATTCATTGGATAAACCTGACTTGATCATAATGTATTATGCCTTTTATTTACCACTGGGTTATATTTACTAACATTTTATTTTATTTAGAAAATTTTGCATCTAAGTTTAATATGGCCTATGATTTTTCTATCTGATAATGTCCTTGTCAGGCTTTGGCATTAAGGTTATGATAAACTCATATAAAGAGTTGGAAAGTATTTCCTGTTTTATTATTTTCTGCAAGCATTTTTGTAAGATTGGTACTATGTCTTAATTGTTTGGAAGAAATCACCAGTGAAACTATCCATAACTAAAATTTTCTTTGTGGGAATATTTTTAATTATGAATTTAATTTATTTAATAAATAATATTAGTATTCAGATTTTCTATTCTCATATCCATTTTAGCAAATTATGACTTTCAAAGAATTTGTCCATTTTATTAAAGGTGCAAAATTTATTGCCACAAAGAGCATAATATTCTCTTATTATCCTTCAATATATGTATGGTCCTAACAATTAATCCTCTTTTATTTCCTATGTTGGTAATTTGTTCTTTCTCTATTTTTTGATCAATCATGCTATGAGTTTATCAACTTCATTAATATTATCACAAAATAAATGTTCAGCTCTGTGGATTCTTATCTATATTATAGATCTGGTTTCTATTTCTGCTTTTGTTTATATTTTGCTTCTATTTTCTTCAGGATTTATTTGCTGTGCTTTTACTACCTTCTTGAGTTGGTAACTGAGATCTTTAGTTTTTCAACTTTTCTTTCTTTCTAATGTATAGATTTAAAGTTAGAAATTTCTTTCAACTTCTGCTGCATCTCATACTCTTTGATGCTTCATATTTTCATAGTCATTCAATTAAAAATAATTTTAATTTTCACTGTAGTTTATTATTTGACCTATGAGTACTTAGTATTATTTTGCTTATTTTCCAAGCATTCTGGGTATTTTTTAGTTATGTTTTTGTTATTGAATTCTAATTTAATCATAATTAGTGTGATTTCAATTATTTGCAATTTTTGATACTTAATTTGTGACCCAAGATGCGTTTTATTGTAGAAAATGTCCCATGAGTATTTGAAAAAAAATGTGTATTCTATAGTTGTTGGATATAGTAGTCCACATATTTCAATTAGATCAATTTCTTTGATGGTATTATTTAAAAATTCTGTATCCACATTTAGTTTTGTTTGCTTATTGTATCAGTTACTGGAAGAGATGTTTAAAAAATCTCCAATTAGGGCGGGACCAAGATGGTGGAGTAGTCAGATGCTTCCTCTTGTCCCTCTTACAACAAAGACCTGAAAAAACAAGTGAATCGACTATATATGACTATCTAGGAGCCCTAAACATCAAAGGCAAAGTTGAGGAATCGGACTGAGTAGCAGGGGGAGAGAGAGACAGTTCAGAGGCAGCAAGGAATTGCCAGACCTGACCCAGCGGAAACCATCAGTTTGCAGGCTGGATCAGCTGGCATGTGCAGTGAGGCAAGCAATGGCACTCGGGACACATTTTCCACATCAGGAGATGCCGAGCGGTGGAGCGTCTACTCAAGCCTCCAATCAGTGAAAAGTGGTGCTCAATCAGCAAAAGATAAGTACATGTGTCTAACCTACTGCTCGGATCAAAAAACATCCCCTTTGGGAAAAACTTCTGTCCCATTTACCTGCCCCCTCCCCACTCTGCACAGGGTCCCAGCCAGCTTCACCAATTCCCATGGACCATGGGCCATAAGTAGGACCCATCACACATCCTGACCCATTCTCCCAGACTTGGAGAGGGAACAAATTAACAAACAGGAAAAAATAATCTGCCAGTTCCACTAAGCCGGGAACTCAGGGTAGGCACAGCTCCTTTGCCTAGTCACAGGCATAAGGGGTCCATGGACTTTGAATGCCTTTCACCCCAGCATAGACCTGGGTGGGTCCATTTCAATGGCGTAGGCTCTCGTTAGCACAGTACAACAGGGTATATACCTGAAGCCTAACTTCAACTACGTCAGCTATATGGTGGAGTGACAGGTTTGTGATATTTGACACTGCTCTGCCCATTAAGCAGGCTCCTCACCTACCCACATCAGGGGCCTGAGGACTGATGGCTTCACCCATGCCACATAGCTAACCGCAATAGGGGTCCAAGAATAAGTGGTGCCTCCCAGTACTTACAGCCAACAGCATTGGGTGCTCGTAGTCTGGCTACAAAACCTACCAACCTACGTGCTCTAGGGAACAGGGACATGCTTTTCTCCCAGACACTCAGGGGAAGCTGTCAGCCCCCTGCCTTGCTCAGCCTGTGACCCCTACTGCAGCTAGATACCTGTGCCTACACCAATCACCCATTCTTCTCTAAGACTGTAAGAGAGAACCTGCACCACACACTTGGTGACCGACTGCCTGGACACCTGAGCTGAATCCACACAAGAAAAATAAATGGACTCCTGGGATCACATACCTAATAAGAGACTTAACCAGCTGGTGACAGGACGTTAGAGCTTCAAAGGCACCAATGATCAAACTAGCTGACACAAGCAGCCTATTTGGGCATATCAAAACAAAACAAGAAGCTAGGACACAGTAAGCAAACATAATCTTGGGTTCACCAAGCCCCTGTGGCTACATGAATCAGGAGAAGCCTCCAGCCTGACCCACATTCCAGCCTCTGCAACTGCATGAACCATTTCCTTGATATAAATCTCTCTTTATATATATTTATATGCTTTATTGGTTTTGTTTCTCTAGCGAGCCCAGCCTAAGACAGGTAGGTAGTGTGTCTCTATAAATTTGTCCATTTCCTCTAAAGAAAACAACCAAACCTGTTGCCGTCAAGTTGATTCCAACTCATAGCGACCCTATAGCAACCATATAGGACAGAGTAGAACTGCCCCATAGAGTTTACAAGGAGCACCTGGTGGATTCAAATTGCTGACCTTTTGGTAAGCAGCCGTAGCTCTTAACCACTATGCCACCAGGGTTTCCCCATTTCCTCTAGGTTCTCAAATTTGTTGGAGTACAATTTTTCATAGTATTCTGTTATGATGCGTTTTATTTCAGTTAGGTTTGTTGTAATGTCCCCCATCCCATTTCTTATTTGGGTCATTTGCTTCCTCTCCTGTTTTTCTTATGTAAGTTTGGCCAGTGGTTTGTTGATCTTTTCAAAGAACCAACATTTGGTCTATTATTTTTCTGTACTCTATTTCATTTATTTCTGCTCTAATCTTTATTATTTCCTTTCCTCTGGTGCATGTGCGCTTCTTTTGCTTTTATTTTTCTATTTGTTCGGGTTGCAGGGCTAACATTTTACTTTTGGCCACTTCCTCATGCACCTTACTTGTACCTTCAGGTTCTGCTCCAAAAATTTAATGATGGAGTGCTGCTGTGCATGTCCAACTTTATGACTCTGTGGGTCAGACAACACCCAGTTCATGATGGGCAGCTTAGGCTGCATGGTGACTTGGTGCCCCATGGTTAAGCGTTTAGTTTCTACTAAGACCCAGTAACATGCCAAAAACCCAGTCAAGATGACACAAACTTTAACATCACAAGTGTCCTTCATTGTATTTTATGGTTTATTTTGCCTTGACATCTGTTTTATCTGAGATTAGTATTGCCACTCCAGCCTTTTTGTTACTTTTGCTTGATATATTTTTTCCATCCTTTGATTTTTAATATATTTATGTCTTTGTGTATAAGATGTGTCTCTTGTAGACAGTATATTGATAGGTGGTCCTTTTTTTATCAATTCTGCCACTCTCTATCTCTTTATAGGTGCATTTAAGCCATTTACGTTCAGTGTGATTATTGATAGGTATGTGTTTATTGCTGTCATATTGTGCTTTTTTTTGTGATGCTGATGTTTTCTTTGTTCCTCTTATTTTTCTGTGCTGATGGGTTCCTTCTGATTGTGGATTTTTTTCTTTTCTTTCATTATTGTAGATTTTGTGTTTATCGAGACTTTATGTTTTTCTTTGTTTTTATTCTGATGAGTAGGTTTGTTAACTTTCTTTGTGGTAACCTTGAAATATAATCTTGTATTCCTTAGTTTGAACCAATCTTTTATTTCTTGATATTGCCTTGATTTCTTCTCCATTTGAAAGTTCTATACCTACACCATTTATTGCCTCTTTTACTCTTTTGACATTGTCATCATTTACAGATTGACACCTCTTTTTCCCTTTTTTTAAGTTTTTTAGCTTTATTTTATTATTGAGAGTTCTTTACCTAGTTTGATATCTGGCTGATGATGTCCTGTGTGCTAGACTCCTGTTATTGTTGGTTCTCTAACAGAGGGACTCCCTTTAATATTATTTGTAAGTTTGGTTTGGTTTTATGAATTCCCTTAATTTCTGTTTATCTGGAAATGTCCTAATTTCACTACTGTATTAGAGAGATAGTTTTTCAGGGATATATTATTCTTGGTTGGAAGTTTTTCCTCTTTCAAGGTTTTGTATATTTTGTCCTATTTTCATCTTGCCTGCATAGTCTTGCTGAATAATCAGTGCTTAGTCTTATTGTTTCCCCTTCGTTAGTGACTTTTTGTTTTTCTCAAGCTGTTGTTGGGATTCTTCCTTTGTCTTTAGTTTTGGCAAGTGAGATTATGATATTTCTTGGTAACTTTCTTTTTGGGTATATTCTATATGGGGTTCTTTGACCTTGCATGGTCAGCTTTTCATCTTTCATGATATTTGGAAAGTTTTCTGCCAGCAAACCTTATACGTGCTTTCCATTTTCTCACCATGTTCTGGAACTATGATCGCATGCAAATTTTTGCTCTTGATTGTACCACACATAATTCTTACGTTTTCTTCATTCATTTCACTGGCTTTTCCTCAAAAAAATTGACGTTCATGGATTTGTCTTCAATCTCGCTGATTCTGTCTCCCATTGTTTCAAATTTGCTCTTAAACCTTCTATTGAGTTGCCCATTTCTGAAATTTCGTTGTTTATCTTTCGGATTTATAGTTGCTGTTTTTGTATGATTTCTAATTGTTCATTATTTTGATGTTTTGTCCCTGTATTAATTTCCTAAATTCATCTATTGCCTTGTCTGCATTTTCTTTGATTTTGGCTGTTTTTTCATTGGTTTTGTCTGTGTTTTCCATGATTTTGGCTATTTTTTGCTTGATTTTTTCCTGTGTTTTCCTTGATCTCTTTCCCAATCTCTTGGGGAGCCCTAAATATTAGTCTTTTGAATTCCGTAGTTCCATTGCCTTTTCTTCTTCCAAAAGATCATTTGATTCTTTATTTTGGTCACTTGCTGAAGCCATTTTGTCCTGCTTTTTTGTATGTTTTGATAATGTCTGCTGTCTCTGAGACATTAAGGTATTATTTTATTTATTGATTGTATGCTTGTTTGTTTCCTCCTGCTTCTTTGCTTTGTTTTGATATATCAGGGTGGGTGTGCCAGGTGTGCTTTGTTGCTTGTTTATCTGTGTGTATGATAGCTCTCACCACCGTGTGTGGGTGGGGAGGGCAGCAGCAGGAGGGTGAGCTTGCTTTTCTGTTCAATGGATTGGCGAGGTGGCTGAGGGTGGACTGGTTGGCCATTTTGTGCTTCTTGAGGTTGGTCCAGTGGTCTGGGAGCAGTCACAGCCCCTTGCTAAATAGATGGGGTTGTCAAACAGGGTGTGGTATGGGTTTGCATCCCTCCATTCAACAACTTGTTGAATAGTTGAAGGAGAGGGGCAGTGTGGCCCTGTGTAATGGTAGGCCTGAGCTGGGGATGTTCTAGCTGTTGAGGCATGGGAGGGCTAGTGGGAAGGCAGATGACATATGGGGCTAGGTGGTGGGAACAAAGAAAAGAAAAGAGAGAAAGAAAAAAGAATAAAAAAGGGTAGCTGAGAAGTGGGGGCCTGGTGGACCTGGAGGCCGGTGGGAAGGGTAAGGAGGTGGTGTATAGGGCTAAATGGGAGGTAGAAAGCAGTGGGCTGGTGGCTCTGTAGCCATTGTGGTGTGGCATGGCCTAGCTGGAAGGAGGGGAAGTGGTGTATGGGGCTAGGTGCAAAGGAGAAAGAAAAGGAACAAAGGGAAGAAAAAAATGACATGGCAGTAGCTGATGCGTGGGGGTGAGGAACACTCAGGGTGGTGACGTGCCAGTAGCACTCTACCCACAGTGGTGTAGAGTGGCTAGATTGGAAGAGGTAGAAGTGACATATAGAGCTAGTTTGGAGGGAGAAAGAAATGGAAGAAATGGAAAATATTAATGGTGTGGCAGGAGCCGGTGCATGGGGGTGGAGCAGACCAAAGCTGGTGGTGGGCCTGTGTCTCTTTAGCCAAGGTGGAACAGCATGGCATGATGGCAAGAGGTAGAGTTGGGTTATGGGGCTAGGTGAGAGGGAGAAAGAAAAGGAGGAAAGAAAAAAGAAAAAAATGGTGCAGCAGAAACTGGCTGGTGGGAGCAGGGAGGACTCGGGCTGGCTCTGTGCTGGTAGCTCTCTACTCACGGCAGTGTAACATGGCCAGGCAGGAAGCGGTAGAGATGGTGTATGGGGCTAGGTTGGGGGAAGAAATAAAAGGAAGAAAGGGAAAAAAAATTAATGACATGGCAGGAGCCTGCGGGTGGGGATGGGGCAGACCCAGGCTGGTGGCAGGCCAGTAGCCCTTTAGCCACGGTGGCCTTGCATGGCCCATTGGGTATGAGTGGAGGTGGCATACAGGGCAGAAGAAGAGTAAGGGGTGGGAAAACTTGTTTCTTTGATGATCGGGTGTTCTATCTCCTTTTGGGAGCTCCATAGAGTTGTTTTCCCCTACTACCTCTCCAGGGTTGTCGATGACTGTATTCCAAGATAGGGACGCTGTGCCGTGTTAGTTGGCAAGGGATTTTCACTCCATATCTCTCCTCATTCTCTATTTTCCTTTAGTTTCTTCTTCCATTTGGTGTTTTATCTAGTTCTTTATCACTTCATTTGATACTTAGGGTTCCCAGATTGACGTTTGTATCTGTTTTATTTAGTTTTTCAGGTCTTTGCTGCAGAGAGACAGAATGCTGCATTCTGTATAGGGTGCTATGTTGGCTCTGCCTCCCGGACATGGCCATTTTCCACATAGTTCAAAGTTGATCATTCTGCATATTCTGTGTTAAAAGATTTGTGAAGCTGTATACTGCTAATATAAATATCTGTCTCTAATTCTGATATAATATTGCGTTTTGCCTCTCTGAAGCTAGGAGATGAATTAATTTCAGATTTTCTATTTTTTATTTCAATGACTGTTCTTCCTAACTTCAGCCAGTTATTCTCTGATACATCCATACAGTGTCAACTCTTTCATTCTACATAGTTTAAAACTTTTCTTTCTTAAGCACTGCATATATGCGCAGTACACACATTTATCCTTGCCCATCCTGTGTCCATGTTCATTACCTCTTTTTAAACAACATACGATGGCAACTTTTCATGTCTTATATATTTCATATATAAGACCTTTGGTATTCTAATCATCACTACTCTTCCATTCTTAAAATTCACCACTTCTATTCCCAAAACAACTAATATGTGCCTACCATGCTGATGGTATCTTCAGTATCCTTCGCCAACACCACAATTCAAATGCATCAATTCTTCTCTGATCTTACTTTTTCATTGTCCAACTTTCAAATCCATATGAGTAATTGAAAAGACCATGGCTTAGGTCAGGCATGCCTTAGTCATCAAAGGGACATCTTTGCTTTTTTAACAAAGAATATACCATGGACTTCCAGAAGAACAAACAAATTCATCTTGGAGGACATACAGCCAGAATGTTCCTTAGAAGCGTGGATGGTGAGACTGTCTTTCTTAGTTTGCACATGTCATCAAGCAATACCAATCACTAGAAATGAACATCATGCTTGGTAAAGTAGAGGACCAATGAAAATGAGGGAAACCTCCCATTAGCTGTATTGACATGGTGGCTGCAACAATGAGCTCACACATATCAAAGATTGTGAGGATGGCACTGGACTGGGCAATGTTTCATTCTGTTATACATAAGGTTGCCAGGAGTCAGAGCTGACCCAATGGCAACTAACTACAACAACCATATTGAAGGCACTGTGCTAAACAGTATAATTTACACAGACAGCTAAGATAGTTTCTGACATGATCTACTGCCTCCTTTGCCATGAGAACAGACGAACTGTATGGTACCCAGCTACTATTACTGAACACTTTGATCAAAGATTCTATAGAAGAATTCTAATCAAAAGGGGGAAAATGTAGAACAGACTTTAAAATCCTCATGGATTCGACTTTCTGGAGTCATAAAGGCTGGATGAGTCCCTGAAACTATGGCCCTGAAATAATCTTTAAACCTTAAACCTAAAATACCCCTTGAAGTCTTCTTAAAACCAAACAATAGTTTAGCTTAACTGGTAAAAAACGTCTGCATTGAGCATTATGCTATTTCAAGAACTATCTATAAGGGATCCAAGTGATAACTCAAAAGATTAGATAGGAAACTTAGGGGACAGTGAGTTATGTTAATGGGTGAGGAACAACTTGGAAAAGGAGGGTGAGAATTGTTGCACAACTCAAACAATATAATCAAAGTCACTGAATTTTTCATGTATAAAGTGTTTGAATTTGTGTATGTTTTGCTGTGTATATTCTCAACAACAATGACAAAATAAAAAAAAGAAGATTGTTATAATCTAGAAGGGAGATAGCAAGTCGCTATGCTTTGGAATCACCTGGACAGCAAATAAAAACAATAGTAGGGAGATAATGCCTGAATAAAAGTAACAATAATAAATAAAGCAAGGCATGTGTCAAAAAGAGAGATATTTGGTTTTAGGCAGGACTGAGAGGAGAGAGAAATTACATTCAATCTGGAAATCAGGAAAGGCTTTATGAAAGTGATAATATTTAGGCTGGACCTTGAAGGATGTATAGACCTTGACAGGCAGTAATAAGCAGAACGAGAGCATCCAGGATGGAGATTTTGTATCTTTACCAACCCTATTCCACAATTGCTTTTCATTGACTCGTTTCATGTGACTCAGATCTTCAGATCACTTAATTTAAGCTTATGAAAGGTCAGAGGTGTTTTTTGAGGACAGGGAATTTAGTAAAATTTGGATGACACATATGGAATAAGTATGGGGTCGGAGGAAATGAAAACCAACATTTACCGAACACCTATTACGTTTTGAACACCTCACATGCTTTCTTACATAATCTCAGCCCCAGTCCTGTGAGGTAACCACTATTATTTCTATTTTAAAAAATGAGGAAAATTGAAGCCAAGTGAAGTTCAGTAGTTTGTTCAAAGACACCCTAGTGTTGTCAAGGTTGCAATTTTAATCATTTGCTTTTTGGTAAGCACATGCACTTTGGCCACATGATGCTGCTTCTTACTACACTATGGTACATAAGTCTTGGAAGGTTGATATGAGCTAAATTGCATGGGAAGTTCAATGTCAATCTTTTAGAAGTCATAGCTATAATAGAAGTTTAAATGAAGTGATCTAGGATTTAGCAGATTGGCATTTCAAACTAGTCAATGAAAAAGCAAGTGAAAGATAGAGTTGGTGAAGATGCAAACAACTGAAAGTCATCATAGTTGACACAATCTTCTAAAGAAGGAAATGAAGAAGAGTAATAGTCCAAAGAATATTTTCAAAATATGCCTTCCAATAATTTGTAGGTAAAACTGGCTTTAGATGTTTTGGTGGCTCATTTTCTGAATGAAACATAATACAATTTCTATTAGATAATTCCATTTTTGGAAATGTGGAATTATATTTCAGTTGTATCAGTGATAACATCTATTGAAGAAAATTTTAAAATGAAAAATAATTATAATAGACTGAATTTCCAACATCTGGAAATAATTACAATTGTCAAAAATTTTGTATATATGTTCTTTCAATTTATGATGCAAATATATTTATGAAGTATTTTTTTTACACACACACAATATGAGATTACACTATAATGCTATTTGATGATTTTAAGACCTTTATAATGGAAATTTTGAATGTATGTAAAAGTAGAGCTTATAGTATTATTGCCTCACTTTAGCAATTATCAACATATTTACTAATCATCTTGCATCTATATACCCACTTATTGCCTCCCCCAATGGGATTATTTTAAAACAAATCTCAGATATTGTATCAGTGTATCAATGAGCTCTACAAAACAAAAATAAGGAGTTTGTTTTTAAACAAAACCTCAATAAAATGATAACATCTAAAAACATAGTTCCTTAATATCATCAAATAATCTGGGACTGGTCAAATTTCCACAGTAGTCTAGAAAAATTGTTGTTTTAGAATTTCTTTGTTTGATTCAGGATCCAAAGTCCAAACAGTGCATTGAATTCATATATCTTTTATAGTATAACACAATTTATTTCCCTTTAAAATCAGTTTTATTGAGATATAATTTATGCATTCAAGTAAAGTGCAGAGATTGATGAGTTTTGACAAATGTAAACACCTGTGTAACTAGTCCCAAAATAAAAGATTAGAACATTTCCATCATCAAAAAAATTCCCTCATGTCTCTTCATAGACAATCTCCCATCACACCCTGCTCCTGGAAACATGGATCAGCTTTCTGTCTCTGTAGAAATGTTTCCTGTTCTAGAATTTCATATAAATGGAATCAAATTGTGTGGACTCGTTTGCTTCTGGTGATTTTTCATCCTAAAAAATATTCTTTTGAGATTACTTTATGTTGCAAAGTATATTTTAAGTCTATTCCTTTTATTACTGAGTAGTTTCCCATTATACGGATATATCAAAAATTGTTTTTCATTCATCTATGGATAGATATTTGCTTGTTTTCAGATTTTGATTGTCATAAATAAAGTTACTCTAAACATAGGCATGCAAATGACTTCATGCACTTATGCTTTCATTTTTCTTGGGTAAATACCTGGGAGTTGAAATGCTGAAACATATTAACAACTGTATGTTTAACTTTATAGGTAACTACGAAGCAGTTTTACAAAATGACTATACCATTTAACATTCTTACCAGCTATATATGAGAGTTCTTGTTGCTCTACATCTTTACCAACACATAGAAATATCAGACTTTTTAATTTTAGCAATGTTAATGGGTGTGTAAAAGTATCTCATTTTGGTTTTAATTTTCATTTCCATGATGACTAATGATGCACTTATATCCTCTTTTGTGAAGTGTCTATTTAAAATCTTTTCCACATCAAGAAAGAATTGGATTGTTTGTCTTATTATTGTGTTATATGAACTCTTCATATATTCTGGTTACTAGTCCTTTTGGCAGCTATAGATGTTGCAAATATTTTCTCCCAATATGTGGCTTGAATTTCATTTTCTTAACAATATATTTTAATGAACTGACTTTATAATTTTGATAATATCAAGTTTATCAACTTTTATGGTTAGATAACGGTCAAGGTTTCTTTGTATTCTGTAAAATAAAGATTTCCAATCATTCTAAAACAATTTGTCAAAAAGACTATCCTTTAGCCGTTGAATTACCTTAACACTTTTGTCAATATTAATTCATCCCATAAGTATGGGCCTATTTTAAAATTGTCTATTCTATTCAAGTGATGTATATGACTTTCTTTGTACTGTCTTGATAAAGCAGCTTTGTAGCAAATCTTTAAATCAGGTTGTGTAAGTCCTCCAATTTTGGACTTCTTTTTCAAAATCAGTTCGGGTACTGTGTTAGTTTCCTAGTGCTGCCATTAAAAAATACCATGAGTGGGTGGCTTTACAAAAGACAATTTTTTTAATTTAGGATATGGCAGGGCTAGGCTCCCTCTATATCTGTTGGTTCTAGGGGAAAATTCCGATATCTTTTAGCTTCTGTTGTTGTTATTAGGTGCCATTGAGTCAGTTCTGACTCACAGTGACCCTATGTACAACAGAAGGAAACACTGCCAGGTCCTGCACCATGTTCACAATCATTGTTATATTTGAGCCCATTGTTGCAGCCACTGAGACAATCCATCTCCTTGAGGGTCTTCTGTTTTTTCTCTGACCCTCACTTTACCAATGTCCTTGTCCAGGGACTTGTCCCTCCGATAACATGTACAAAGTACGTGAGACAAATTCTCACCATCCTTGCTTCTGAGGAGCAGTCTGGCTATACTTCTTCCAAGATAGATTTATTTGTTCTTCTGACACTTCGTGGTATATTCAGCATTCTTCAGCAACACCATAATTCAAAGGCATGGATTCTTCCTCTGTCTTCCTTATTCGTTGTGCAGCTTTCACATGCAAATGAGGCAGTTAAAAATACCATGGCTTGGGTCAGGCACACCTTAGTCCACAAAGAGATATCTTGGCTTTTTAACACATTGAATAGATCTTTTGCAACAGATTTGCCCAATGCAATATGTCATTTGATTTCTTGACTGCTGCTTCCATGGGCATTGATCGTGCATCCAAGTACAATGAAATCCTTGACAATTTCAATCTTTTCTCCATTTAGCATGATGTTGCTTTTTGGTCCAGTTGTGAGGATTTTTGTTTCCTTTATGTTGAGGTGTAATCCATACTGAAGGCTGTAGCCTTTGATCTTCATCAGTAAGTAAGTACTCAAGTCCTGTTTGCTTTCCATAAGCAAAGTTGTGTCATCTGTATATTGTAGATTGTTAATGAATCTTCCTCCAATCCTGATGCCACCTTCTTCATACAGTCTGGCTTCCTGAATTATTTGCTCAACACACAGATTGAATGAATAAGTATGGTGAAAGGATACAACCCTGACACACACCTCTTTGTATTTTAAACCACTCAGTATCCCTTTCTTATGTTTGAACCACTGCCTCTTGGACTATGTACAGTTTCTGCAGGAGCACAATTAAGTGTTCTGGAATTGGCTTCTTTAGCCCTGGCCATTTCTTCATTTGTAGACAGATCCTCATGTGGTGTTTTCCCTCTGTGTGTCTATTTTCCCATTTGGTCTGTTTGTCCTTGTGTCAGTATCACACTTTCTTGATTTCTGTGAAAGGTCACTAAGAAAAGATTAGGTTCAAATCCACTGTCTTAGTCTGGGTTTTAAAGATGAGCAAAAACAGTGAAGTATATACATTGATATACAAAATTTACTTCAAGGAAATGGCTCATGTATTTGTGAGGAAATGACTCATGCAATTTAGGTGCGGGGGGACTGGCAGGTCCCAAATCTGTGAGTCAGGCAACAGGATGAAGACCTCTGCTGGCTCTCGTGGTTTCAGGGGCTGACAAACACAAAATATGCAGATCAGGCAGCAGGCTTGAGGCCTCTGCTAGCTCACAGAGTTGCAGGGGTTGGCATATCCAAAATCTGCAGGTCAGGCAGCAGACCAGAGACTACGGCAGGCTTACATCCCAAGAGCTGGAGGTCAGACATCGAGAGAATGTGGGACCAAGAAAGAGAGCGAGCTTTGTCAGAATATCCATTTATATAGAGTAGGCAGATCATACCCCCAAGGTCACTACCCTTTCAACTGATTGGCTGCTCACATCAGATCACAAAATGGAAGATGATTACATAGTGTCTGCCAAACCACTGAGACTCATAGCCTAACCAAATTAACATATAATGTTAACCGTAACAGTCCACACCTTGTGAACTTGGTACCTATACACAGCTCCTTAAACCAAACATAACCTCTAAATAAAGAAATTTTAAAGTCAGACTTGCACCTTACATGATAGAACCAAAATGTGTACAACCTAAAACACACTACCCAAAACCAAATCCGTTGCCATCGAGTCAATTCCGACTCATAGCGACCCTATAGGACAGAGTAGAACTGCCCCATAGGGTTTCCAAGGAGCAGCTGGTGGATTCGAACAGCTGACCTTTTTGGTTAGCAGCCATAGCTCTTAACCACTTAGCCACCAGGGCTCCTAAAACCCACTAGCTCTGATTAAATCTTGTATTTTATAATAAGTAATGGGATAACAGAGGAAAGAAAACAAAGACATATACATATACATATAAATATACATATATATATATGCCTATAACAAAATAAGGAAGAAATAGTCATAACAATTACAGTCCTCATTTCTGCAACAGATCACATGGTCATAGCTGGGACTAGAACTACCTTCTTCCACCACCCATTCTGTATTCTGTTTGCACTCAGCAAGCACCTTAGCTAGTCGTGGTTCTTCGCCTGGTGGGATGATCCAAGACTTCATTCCTGAAGGGTCTGGGCCATTAGTAGTCATGTCAGAATTGTGTTGCCGTAGTTTTCCATTGACTTTAATCACAGGGCATGGTAGTACTAAGAGACACCCTAAGGCATCTCCTCCTGTATTCCGGACATACTCTGTTTTTTATCTCCATTATGTAATATCAATCCAATTTCCTCTTGGTAATCAGGATCAATCACACGAGTCAGTATGGTAACTCCCTTTTTTACCTGTTGATACAGAGACGTGAGAAGGCCAAAGTGGCTGAGTGGCATTCTTAACTTCTAGTTCAATGGAATCAGTGTTGTGTTTCCAGGTGGAATAATTTCTCCCTTTGGAACTAAGACCTCTAGACCCACAGAGCATAGGGTCACCAGGACATGAAGCAAAAAATTTTCAAGTGGGTCACTAGGGAGTAATCATAAGTGGTGCCACTCCTATTTCAACCCCTTGATTCCTGGACTCATGAGTCCTGGCTATGGGAGAAAACGCACCATCTATTGGACACTGGTTTAGACCATTTACAGCTTCCTGAAGAACACTGCCCCAGCCCTGCAAAAGATTGCTAGCTATCTGGTTCTTTAATTGTGTCTTTAAAAGGTCATTCCATAGTTCTATCAAGCCAGCTGTTTCAGGACAATGGGAAACATGGTAAGACCAGTAAATTCCATGAGCATTAACTCATTGCTGTACTTCATTTGCTGTGAAGTGCGTTCCTTGATCTGAGGCAATGATGTGTGGGATTCCGTGACGGTAGATAAGGCATTCTGTGAGTCCACAGATGGTAGTTTTGGCAGAGTCATTGTGTGCAGGGAAGGCAAGTTCATATCCAGACTAAGTGTCTATCCCAATAAGAACAAAATGATGCTTTTTCCATGATGGAAGCAGTCCAATGGAATCAACCTCTCACCAGCTTGCCGGCTGATTGCTCTGAGGACTGGTGCTATATCAGGGACTCAGTATTGGTCGCTGCGGCTGGGAGATTGGACAGTCAGCATCGGCTGTAGCCAAGTCAGACTTCGTGAGTGGAAGTCCATGTTGCTGAGCCCATGTGTAACCTCCATCCCTGCCATCACGACCACTTTGTTAATAAGACCATTGTGCAATGACATGAGGAACTGGGGAAAGAGACTGAATGGCATCCAAAAAATTCATCATCTTATCCACTTGATTGTTAAGATCCTCCTCTGCTGAGGACACCCTTTGGTGAGCACTCATGTGAGACACAAATATCTTCACTTCTTTGACCCATTCAGAGAGGTATATCCACATACCTCTTCCCCTTCACTCCTTGTCACAAATTTTACAATTATGTTCCTTCCAAGTGCTTGAACTTCCAGCCAAACTATTGGCCACAGTCCATGATTAAGTATACAGTTGCACATCTGGCCGTTTCTCCTTTCAAGCAAAATGAAAAACCAGGTGCACTGCTGAGAATTCCACCCACTGGGAGGATTTCTATTCACAATTGCCCTTCAGGGAGTCCCAGAAACCAGCTGTAGTGCTGCTGCTGTCCACTTTCTAGTGGTGCCTGCATATCATGCAAGACCATGTGTAAACCAGGCACGAATTTTCTCTTCCTCAGTCAATTGATCGTAAGGTACTCCCCATTAGGCCTTAGTTGCAGACTGGGAGAGGGAAGGTAATGTGACAAGAGTTGGAACCATGGGCATTTGGGCCACTTCCTCATACAACTTACTTGTGCCTTCAGGTCCTGCTCAAGCCCGATAGCGTATATAGCACTTCCATATAATGATGGAGTGCTAGCGTGCACTTCTGACTTTACGATTCTGTGGGTCAGACAATACCCAGTTCATGATGGGCAGCTCAGGCCACATGGTGAGTTGGTAGCCTGTGGTTATGCTTTCAGTCTTTACTAAGGCCCATTAACAAGCTAAAAGCTATTTCTCAATAAGATGGTCCAAAATTTTGCTCCAAAATCCTGAGGGCCTGCACTATGATTCACCAATACAGACCTGCAAAAGATTCCAAACAGCATCTCTACCTGCCACTGACACTTCGAGCACCATTGGATCAGCTGGATCATACGGCCCAAGTGGTTGAGCAGCTTGCACAGCAGCCTGGACCTGTTGCAGAGCCTTCTCTTTTCTTGACCCTACTCAAAGCTAGCAGCTTTTTGAGTCACTTGTTACAATGGCCAGAGTAGCACACCAAATGAGTGATATGTTGACTCCAAAATCCAAAGAGGCCCACCAGGCGTTGTGCCTTCTTTTTAGTTGTAAGTGGGGTCAGATGTAACAATTTATTCTTTACTTTAGAAGGAATATTTTGGCTTGCCCCACACAATTGAACCTGTAGAAATTTCACTGAAGTGGAAGGCACCTGAATTATTGTCGAGTGTAGTTCTCACCCTCTAGCATGCAAATCCCCCACATGTCTGTCAGTTTGTCATATTATGGGGGCTTTTGTGTTGCTGTGATGCTGGAAGCTATGCCACCAGTATTCAGATACCAGCAGGGTCACCCATGGCATACAGGTTTCAGCTGAGCTTCCAGACTAAGACGAGGAAGAAGGACCCAGCAGTCTATCTCTGAAAGTTGCCACTGAAAACTTATGAATAACAGTGGAACATTGTCTGATATAGTACAGGAAGATGACCCCACCAGGTTGTAAGGCACTCAAAAGACAACTGGGAAAGAGCTGCATCCTCAAAGTAGAGTCAACCTTAATGACGTGGATAGAGTCAAGCTTTCAGGACCTTAATTTGCAGATGTGACACAACTCAAAATGAGAATAAACAGCTGCAGAAATCCATTAATGATCAGAATGTGAAATGTATAAAGTATGAATCTAGGAAAATTGGAAATCATCAAAAATGAAAAGGAGCACATAAACATTGACATCCTAGGCTTTAGTAAGCTGAAGTGGACTGGCACTGGCCATTTTGAATAGGATAATCATGTAGTCTGCTATGCTGGGAATGACAACTTGAAGAGGAATGGCATTGCATTCATCGTCAAAAAGAATATTTCAAAATCTATCCTGAATTACAATGCAGTCAGTGATAGGATAATATCCATACGCCTACAAGAAAGATCAGTTAATATGACTATTGTTCAAATTTACGTGCCAACCACTAAGGCAAAAGATGAAGAAATTGAAGATTTTTACGACTTTCTGCAGTCTGAAATTGATCAAACATGCAATCAGGATGCATTGATAATTACTGGTGAATGGAATGCGAAAGTTGGAAACAAAGAAGAAGGATCAATAGTTGGAAAATATGCCCTTGGTGACAGAAATGATGCCGGAGATTGCGTGATAGAATTTTGCAAGACCAACGACTTCTTCACTGCAAATACCTTTTTCCAACAACATAAATGGCGACTATACACATGGACCTCCCCAGATGGAATACACAGGAATCAAATGGACTACATCTGTGGAAAGAGACAATGGAAAATCTCAATATCATCAGTCAGAACAAGGCAAGGGGTCGAGTCACGGAACAGGCCATCAATTGCTCATATGCAAGTTCAAGTTGAAACTGAAGAAAATTAAAACAAGTCCATGAGAGCCCAAGTACAGCCTTGAGTATATCCCACCTGAATTTAGAGACCATCTCAAGAATATATTTGATGCGTTGAACACTAATGACTGAAGAACAGACGAGTTGTGGAATGACATCAACAACATAATACATGAAGAAAGCAAGAGGTCATTGAAAAGACAGGAAAGAAAGAAAAGAACAAAATGGATGTCAAAAGAGACTTTGAAACTAGCTCTTGAATATCGAGTAGCTAAAAGGAAAGGAAGAAATGATGAAGTAAAAGAACTGAACAGGAGATTTCAAAGGGCAGATCGAGAAGACAAAGTAAGGCATTATAATGACATGTGCAAAGAGCTGGAGATAGAAAACCAAAAGGGAAGAACACACTTGGCATTTCTTAAGCTGAAAGAACTGAAGAAAAAATTCATGCCTCGAGTTGCAATAGTGAAGGATTCTATGAGGAAAATATTAAATGACACAGGAAGCATCAAAAGAAGATGGAAGGAATACAGAGTCATTACACCAAAAAGAATTGGTTGACATTCAACCATTTCAAGAGGCAGCATATGATCAGGAGATGGTACTGAAGGAAGAAGTCCAAGCTGCACCTTGGCATTGGTGAAAAACAAGGCTCCAGGAACTGACAGAATATCGGTTGAGGTGTTTCAACAAATGGATGCAGTGCTGGAATTGCTTGCTCATCTATGCCAAGACATTTGGAAGACAACTACCTGGCCAACCAACTAAAAGAGATCCATATTTATGCCTATTCCCATGAAAGGTGATCCAACTGAATGTGGAAATTATCAAACAATATCATTAATATCACACACAAGTAAAATTTTGCCACAGATCATTCAAAAGCAGCTGCAGCAGTATATTGACAAGGAACTGCCAGAAATTTAGGCTGGATTCAGAAGGGGACGTGGAACCAGGGATATTATTGCTGATGTCATATGGATCCTGGCTGAAAGCAGAGAATACCAGAAAGATATTCACTTGTGTTTTATTCTCTATGCAAAGGCATTCGACTTTGTGGATCATAACAAATGATGGATAATATTGTAAAGAATGGGAATTCCAGAACAGTTAATTGTGCTTATGAGGAACCGGTACATAGATCAAGAGGCAGTTGTTCAGACAGAACAAGGAGATAATGAGTGGTTTAAAGTCAGGAAAGGGGGAGGTTCCGGCAAAATGGCGCTCTAGGCAAAAGCACCATGCCGTCCCTCCACAGCAAAGATCCAAAAAACTAAGCCAAACAGAATACAACAGTCCTGAAACCCTAAAACATCAAATGAAGAGATAAAGAACTCAGCCAAGCACCAAATGGAGTGAGAAAACTGACAGAGAACGGACAGCGAGGAGAGATTCATGCAGAGGTCCCCTACCAGCTAACGCAGCGCGGATCTGCCATCTTGGACTCCTATCGGAGACCAGCAAACAGGGGGTACGAGAAAGCAGCCTCACAGATGACCAGCGGGAGACAAAACAACTGGTAATTTGCAATATATGCATTCCCACCCCCCACCCTCCTCAACCCGACTCAGCCTCCTCTGCTTCCCGCGGCCACAATCTCTTGACCAGGAAACACCGGCTGCTTGGATTCCACACACCCGAACAGGCGGTGCTCTGAGTGCCATTTGTTGGCTGCTGGTGTTGCTTTTTTCCACTTCTTTTGATTTCCTCCTTGCTTCTCGCCACCTCCCCCTCCTTTCACTCAAGTACCTCGCTCCGTGCGCCATCTTTGCTTCTTCCTGAGCGGTGTCAGAGTGCCGCTAATTTGTGATATACGATTTCCCACTCTCTACCCTTCTTCACCCACACTCGGCCCCTCTGCTTCCCGCGGACACAGTCTCTTGTCCAGAAACACCAGCCTAAACTAGCTGGCTCTCTGAGTGCCATTTGTTGGCTGCTAGTCTTGCTTTTTTTTTCCTGCTTCTTTTGATTTCTTCCTTGCCTATTGCCACCTCCCCTCCTTTCGCTCGAGTACCTGGCTCCGTGAGCCATCATTGCTTCTTCCTGAGGGGCTGCGGAGCTCCGTTCGAGTGTGGAGCTACTTCCCGGTCTGGGCTACTGCGCTTGTGGGATCCCGGGGCTTTTGTTC
>NW_004443987.1:2791796-2800648 GCF_000243295.1 Trichechus manatus latirostris
AAAAAAAAAAAGGTTGAGAAGTTAGAGGGTTGATATGTTGTGGGGTTGTTAACCAATGTCATAAAACAATATGTGTACTACCTTTTCATTAGAAACTGTTTGTTCTGTAAGCCTTCACCTGAAGTAGAGTAAAAAAAAAATAATAATAAAGTCAGGAAAGGTGTGTGCTAGGTTTGTATCCTTTCACCATACCTACTCAGTCTGTATGCTGAGCAAATCGGTGGAGAAACTGGACTATATGAAGAACATGGTATCAGGATTGGAGGAAGAGTCAATAACAGCCTGCGTTATGTACATGACACAACCTTGCTTGCTGAAATTGAAGAGGACTTGAAGCAGTTACCGATGAAGATCGAAAACCACAGCCTCCAGTATGGATTATACTTCAACATAAAGAAAACAAAAATCCTCACAAATGGACCAAAAAGCAACATCATGATAAATGGAGAAAAGATTGAAATTGTCAAGGATTTCATTTTACTTGGATCCATAACCAACACCCATGGAAGCAGCAGTCAAGAAATTAAATGATGCACTACACTGGGCAAATCTGCTGCAAAAGACCTCTCTAAAGTGTTGAGAAACAAAGATGTTACCTTGAAGACTAAGGTACACCTGACCCAAGCAACAGTGTTTTCAATCACGTCATATACATGTGAAAGCTGCACAATTAATAAGGAAGACTGAATAAGAATTGACGCCTTTGAATTGTGATGTCGGTGAAGAATATTGAATATACCATGGACTGCAAAGAATGAACAAATGTGTCTTGGAAGAAGTACAACCAGAATGCTCCTTAGAAGCAAGGATGGCAATATTATCTCACATGCTTTGGACATGTTGTCAGAAGGGATCGGTTCCTGAAGAAGGATATCATGCTTGGTAAAGTAGATTGTCAGAGAAAATGAGGAAGACCCTCAAAGAGATGGGTTGACACAGTGGCTGCAACAATGGGCTCAAGCATAACAAGGATTATGAGTATGGCACGGGACTGGGCAGTGTTTCGTTCTGTGGTACACAGGGTCACTATGAGTCGGAACTGACTCGACAGCACCTAACAACAAGAACAAGCATGCAAAGGTCTTACCAATAAGTCTAGAGTCATTGATGCTTCTTCCTTCCTCAGTCAAATCAGCATAATATCATCAATGTAATGGACCAACGTTATGTCTTGGGGAAGGGAAAGGCGATCAAGTTCCCTGTGGACTAAATTATGACATAGAGCTGAAGAGTTGTCATACCACCAAGGTAGGAGAATGAAGGTGTATTGCTGGCCTTGCCAGATGAAGGCACACTGCTTCTGGTGGTCCTTCAAAGCAGGTATGGAGAAAAAGGCTTTGGCCAGATCAGTAGCTGTATACCAGGTAACAGGAGGCGTATTAATTTGCTCAGACAATAAAACCACATCTGCAACGGCAACTACAATTGGAATCACCATCTGATTAAGTTTACGATAATCCACTGTCATTTTCCAAGATTATCTCTTTTCTGCACAGGCCAAATAAGCGAGCTGAGTGGGAAAGCAGTGTGAATCACCACCCCTGCATCCATCAAGTCCTTGATGGTGGTACTGATTCTGCAATTCCTCTAGGAATGTGGTATTGCTTTTGGTTCACTATTTTCCTAGGTAGGGGAAGTTCTAATGGCTTCCACTTGGCCTTTTCCTACCATAATAGCCTCTACTCCATATGTCAGGGACCCAATGAGGGGGTTTTGCCAGTAAATGAGTATGTTTATTTTAATTATGCACTCTGGAACTGGGGAAATCACTACAGGATGGGTTCAGGACCCACTTGACCCACTGTGAGACAGTCCAGAGTTAAGACTCCACTAATGACCTGACTTCCATATGTTCTTACTCTGACTGGTGGTTGCCATTTTGGGTCTCCTGGAATTAGTTTCCTTTCAGAGCAAGTGTGCAGTAATCCCTGAAAAGTCTGATTATTTCCTTTCCACCAATGAACAGTCACTCTTTAAAAGGCTGTAGATCACTTTGGGAAAAACTAGGAGTAAGATTAAGAATATAAATGTTTGGCAGTGTAGGGAAGTCGTTCCTCAAGAAGGCAGAGTCTCCCCTTCATTTGAAGGCTTATTGGTCTGCAAACTGGCTCGAGTCTGGGACTTGATTGAGGGGCCATGGCTCTTTATTTTGGTGATTCATGTCAGAGTGCCATTCACTAAACATAGAATTCTTCTGCTTGTACAGATCAAGTAAATATTTAGGTTTCCCATCTATTTCATTCCTAGAGACACCATGATTAAGTAACCAGCACCATAAATCCATGTGAGTCAGACTATTCTGATTACTGCTTTGAATCTGCTGTTCATTATGGTAACCACACCCACCTTGTCTTTGAAGATTAAGTGCTGCCACTTGACCCCTGCCACCCCGGGATCCAATCACCCTATTGTAGTTGTTGTTATTGTTTGGTGCTGTTGAGTTGATTCTGACTCATAGCGACCCTATGTACCACAGAACAAAACACTGTCCAGTCCTGCGCTATCCTCACAATTGTTATGTTTGAGCCCATTGTTATAGCCACTGTGTCATTCCATCTCATTGAGGATCTCCCTCTTTTTTGCTGACCCTCCACTTTACCAAGCATGATGTCCACCTCCAGAAACTGGTCCCTCCTGATAACATGTCTAAAGTATACGAGACGAAGTCCTGCATTCCTTTCTTCTAAGGAGCATTCTGGCTGTACCTCTTCCAAGACAGATTTGTTCATTCTTCTGGCAGTCTGTGGTATATTCAATATTCTTCTCCAACCTAATAATTCCAAGGTATCAATTCTTCTTCCATTTTCCTTATTCATTGTCCAGCTTTCGTATGCATATGAGGCAATTGAAAATGCCATGGCTTTAGTCAGGCTCATCTTAGTCCTCAAAGTGACATCGTTGCTTTTTAACACTTTAAAGAGGTCTTTTGCAGCAGATTTGCCCAATGCAATATTGTCATGGATTGAACTATGTCCCCTCAAAAATGTGTGTATCAATTTGGCTGGCCCATAATTCCTGGTATTGTATGATTTTCCTATATGTTGTAAATCCTGCCTCTGTTAATGAGGGAGGATGGGTGGCAGTTGTGTTAGTAAGGCAGGACTCAGTCTGCAAGATTGGATTGTATCCTGAGGCAATCTCTTGAGATATAAAAGAAGTAAGCAGAGAGACAGGGGGACCTCACACCACCAAGAAAGCAGTGCCAGGAGCAGAGCACATCCTTTGGACCTGGGGTCCCTGAGCGGAGAAGATCCTAGTCCAGGGGAACACTGATGAGAAGAAGGCCGACAGAGAGAGAAAGCCTTCCCCTGGAGCTGATGCCCTGAATTTGGACTTTTAGCCTACTTTACTATGAGGAAATAAACTTCTCTTTGTTAAAGCCATCTACTTGTGGTATTTCTGTTATAGCAGCACTATATGACTAAGACAGAATTTGGTACTGAGAGAGTGGGGTGCTGCTCTAACAGATGCCTAAAATATGGAAGCGGTTTTGAAACTGTGAATGGATAGAACAGTGGCAGCAGCAAAGGACCAGCAGCAGCAGAGAACCTGCAACAGCAGAGAAGCAGCAGTGGCAGAGAACCTGCAGTGGCAGTGGAGCAGCAATGGCAGAGAACCAACGGCAGCAGAACCAGGAGACCAGTGCGAGACGGCACTGGAGCTGACCCACAGAGCGAGAGAGCCGACTGCCTGTGCACAGGAGGCTTCCTGGTGGAGTGGGGTGCCTCTGGGCACTTTGTGGAGCTACCGAGCTTTGGAACACTTGTCCCAGTAGGGCAGATGTAGGCATGAGGCCCGAGGGCCAAGAGGCCACAGGAAAGAGAAGCAGAAGCTGAAGAGACAAGGGACACAAGAAGCTGAGCTGCCTCGGTCTCAAAAGGTATGGCCATGACCTCAGGGGTTTCTAAGGGAGGAGCCATGGCCTCTGGTATTTCTAAGGGTGGAGTTGCCACTCAGATGGACAAGGAGAATGGTGCATCTAAAGCCGAGGGAGCAGAGCTGCTGTCCCAGCGGGCCTGGAAGGTGGAGCTGAAGTCCAGGGCTGAGAGGCCTCCACTCAGAATTTGGAGAGTGTAGCCAATACCTAGAGTCTGGAGAGCAGGGCCATTGTGTAAACTGTCTCAGAGGACAGAGGATTATTTTAAAAGCCTTGAGGGATAATGTAATGTGTTCTGCTCACTTGCTTGGTGCCTGTTATCCCTTCTTTCCCTCCAGTTTCTCCAATTTGTAATGGAAATGTCTAGCGTATGCCTGTTCTGCCATTGTACCTTTGGAAGCAGATAACTTGTATTCTAGATTTCACAGATGGAGAGGAATTTTTGGATTTTGGACTTGGAGTGAAGACTTTTGCTATGATATGATAGGATGGATATGTTTTGCATGTTGCAAGGATGTGATTTTTGGGGGGCCAAAAGGTGGAATGTCCCCAAAAAATATGTGTATCAGTTTGGCTGGGCCATGATTCCTGGTATTGTGTGATTTTCCTATATGTTGTAAATCCTGCCTCTATGATGTTAATAAGGGAGGATGAGCGGCGGTTGTGTTAGTGAAGCAGGACTCAATCTACAAGATTGGATCATGTCCTGAGGCAATCTCTTGAGATATAAAAGAGAGAAGGTGAGCAGAGAGACAGGGGGACCTCACACCACCAAGAAAGCAGTGCCAGGAGCAGAGCGCTTTGGACCTGGGGTCCCTGAGCGGAGAAGCTTCTAGTCCGGGGGAACACTGATGAGAAGAAGGCTGACAGAGAGAGAAAGCCTTCCCCTGGAGCTGATGCCCTGAAAATTTGGACTTTTAGCCTACTTTACTTTTAGGAAATAAACTTCTCTTTGTTAAAGCCATCTACTTGTGGTATTTCTGTTATAGCAGCACTAGATGACTAAGACAAATATGTCATTTGATTTCTTGACTGCTGCTTCTGTGGGCTTTGATTTTTGATCCAAGTAGAGTGAAATCCTTGACAACTTCAATTGTAGTTAAATGTCTTAACTCAGTTAGGGCAGTTCCAACTCTAATACCTGACCTGCATTGAAGAGCAATCATAACAATCTTCAAGCGTGCTGGGGTCCCTTCAAAGATTTGTTCCTCACTGTTGTGTTAAAGATGTGTCCTCTGGGTACTCTGTGGGTAGGTCTGTTGGTACAACCAGATAAATCCACTCTAACATTTCAATTTCCCTAAGCCTTTGGATACCTTCTTCTACAGTATAACAAGGCAGTTCTGGCATTTCAACTTCATTTATTGTAGGCCACCTCTTGGTTCATGTTTCAGTCAACCAACCAAACTAACTATTAGATCCTTTTCAAACATCTTGAGCAGAAATGTTGAATGAAGGATATGTGCTTAGTGGGCCCATATCAATAAACTCAGGCTGATTCAACTTTATGTTCCTTGCACCATTATCCCACACCCTTTATAGCCATTCCCACACATATTCCTCAGGCTTCTGTTCATATATTTTAGAAAAATCAGGCGGTTATTTTGGAGTGTAGCATACCTTCTCAGGGGTCACACTTTGTACCTCACCTCTTGGGGTTTGCTGGGACTTAAGTCTATTTATATGTATAGAAGCAAAAATGGGTGGTAGAGGTGGGTCCTGGGGACATTCAGGAATTTCTTACTAAGGAACTGCCTCACATAATGTCCCAGGCAATGACCCAGGCACCACCCCAGGTGATGTCTCACACAAGGGCTCTTCAGACAGAGCTGGGGTAATCTCATCAGATGGGGGTGGAGGGGATAGTTTCACTGGAGAAGGTGGCTCAGCAGAGAAAACTGGAGTAATCTCTTGAGATGGAAGTGAGAGACCTGGTTCTGCTGGAAGGGATGAGTCCACAGAATTTAGGGGTTCAGTGTCCCTAGATTCAAGAATATCTGCCCATATGTCCCCATCTTAAGTTTCAGGATCCCGTTTCTTCCCAATCACTGTCCTCTTTTTAACTTCAGATACCATTCAAGGTTGGGTATGCAACTGATGTAGTAATTCAGCCACTCTGAGTTTTGTTTTCATCAATATCAGCTCTGTTACTACAAGAAATAGGGCTTTCTCTCAGGGCAAAAATTGCAACTTTCAGGTCTTTTATATGGCAATTGAGCTGGGACTCTGAAGCCCTGAGCTCATCTTGTTCTTTTTCCACTTTGTCTAGCAAAAATAGGACCAACTAGCCAGCTTCATTATACTTTTCAGTTTGACAAAAATGTTGAAAGGTATCAAATATACAGTCACCCAGAGCCTTGACTCTCACAAACATTTGATCCAATGGTGGTGATATTTTGCGTATTTCTATTGACACTTCATGAAATGGATTAACAGTGCCCTCTTTACTACTGGAAACAGAGTTATTAGTGCCTTTAAGTGTAGCCAGACTTGAGAACAATTTAGGAAACTCTTAAGATTTGGTTCATTTAGAACCATTCTAGGTATGAAACTTCTTAGTCTCGATTCTCTAAAGGGGAAAAAGCAGTGAAGCAAATATTGATATATATATACAGAGAAATTTACTTCAAGGAAATTGCTTATGCATTTGTAAGGAAATGGCTCATGCAATTGTAGGGGCTGGTGAGTCCCAAATCTGTGGGTCTGGCAACAGGCTAAAGACCTCTGTTGGCTCACGTGGTTGTAGGATATGACAAATATAAAATATGCAGGTCAGGCAGAAGGCAGGAGGCCTTTGCTACCTCACGGGGTTGAAGGGATTGACCAACCCAAAATCTGAAGGTCAGGCAGCAGGACAAGCCAGAGACTTCTGCAGTCTTATGTCCCAAGAACCGGAGGTCAGGGGACAACAAAAATGCAGGGTCGAGAAAGAGAGTAGGCTTTACCAGAACATCCATTTATATACTGGAGGTAGGCCAAACCTCTAGGGAAACTAACATTTCAACTGATTGTATGCTCACATCAGAAGATGATTACATAACTCATTGCCTTTGAAGCGATCTAGACTCACAGCTACCCTATAGGACAAAGTAGAACTCCCCCATAGAGTTTCCAAGACTAATTTTTATAGAAGCAGACTGCCACATCTTTCTCCCATGGAGCAGGTGGTGGATTCAAACCACCGATCTTTCAGTTAGCAGCCAAGTACTTAACTACTGCCCAACCAGTGCCTACCAAACCACCAAGAATCGGAGGTCATCAAAAATGAAATGGAACACATAAACATCAATATCCTAGGCATTAATGAGACAAAATGGACTGCTATTGGCCATTTTGAATGGGACAATCCTATGGTCTACTCTGCTGGGAATGAAAAATTGAAAAGGAATGGCAACATATTCATCATCAAAATGAACATTTCAAGATCTATCCTGAACTACAACGCTGTCAGTGATAGGATAATATTCATATGCCTACAAGGAAAACCAGTATATACGACTATTATTCAAATTTACACACCAACCACTCAGGCTAAAGATAAAGACATTAAAGATTTTTTACCAGCTTCTGCAGTCTGAAATTGATCAAACATGCAATCAAGATGAGTTGATAATTACTGGTGTTTGGAAAGGGAAAGTTGGAAACACAGAAGAAGGATCAGTAGTTGGAAAATATGGCCTTGGTGATAGAAACAACACCAGAGACCAAATGATAGAATTTTGCAAGACCAAAGACTTATTCATTACGAATACCTTTTTACAAAAACATAAATGGTGACTATACAAGAGGACCTCACCGGATGGAATACAGGAACGAAATCGACTACATCCCTGGAAAAAGATGATGGAAAAACTCAATATCAACAGTCAGAACAAGGCCGCGGCAGACTGCGGAACAAACCATCAGTTACTTGTCTGCAAGTTCAACTTGAAGCTAAAGAAAACTAGAACGAGTCCACCAGAGCCAAAATACAACCTTGAGTATATCCCACCTGAATTTAGAGACCATCTCAAGAATATATTTGATGGATGGAACACAAATGACCGAAACCAGAAGAGTTGTGGAATGACATCAAGAAAATCATACATGAAGAAAGCAAGAGGTCATTCAAAACACAGAAAAGAAAGAAAAGTCCAAAATGTATGTCAGAAGAGACTCTGAAACTAGCTCTTCGACATAGAGTAGCTAAATCAAACAGAAGAAGTGATGAAGCAAAAGAGCTGAACAGAAAATTTCAAAGGCAGCTCAAAAAGACAAAATAAAGTATTATAATGACATGTGCAAAGACCTGGAGTTGGAAAACCAAAAGGGAAGAAAAAGCACAGCATTCCTCAAGCTAAAAGAACTGAAGAAAAAATTCAAGCCTTCAGTTGCAATATTGAAGGATTATATGGGGAAAATATTAAACGACCTAGGAATCATCAAAAGAAGATGGAAGGAATACACAGAGTCATAGTACCAAAAAGAATTTGTCGATGTTCAAACATTTCAGGAGGTAGCATATGATCAAGAACTGATGGTACCGTATTACGAAGTCCAAGCTTCACTGAAGGCATTGGCAAAAAAACAAGGCTCTAGGAATTGACCAAATACCAATTGTGGTATTTCAACAAATGGAAGCAGCACTGGTGGTGCTTACTTGTCTATGCCAGGAAATTTGGAAGACCCCTAGCTACCCGGCCAACTGACAGGAAGTGATCCATATTTGTGCCTCTTCCAAAGAAAGGTGATCCAATAGAAGAATGTGGAAATCATCGAACAATATCATTAATATCACACGCAATTAATTTTTTTTGTACTTTAGATGAAGGTTCACAGAGCAAAAAGTTTCTTATTAAACAGTACATATATTGTTTTATGACAATGGTTAACAACCTCACAACATGTCAACACTGTCCCTTCTCAACCTTGGGTTCCCTATTACCAGCTTTCCTGTCCCCTCCTGCCTTCTAGTCCTTGCCCCTGGGCTGGTGTG
>NW_004443987.1:2800748-2806697 GCF_000243295.1 Trichechus manatus latirostris
GGTGAGGTATGGGTCCTGTTTCATTTTTTTGCATATGGACATCCAGTTTTGCCAGCACCATTTGTTAAAAAGACCATCTTTTCCCCATTTGATGGACTTTTGGCCCATGTCGAAGATCCGGTGACTGTAGGTGGATGGATTTACATCTGTTCCATTGGTGAATGTATCTGTCATTGTACCAGTACCACGTTGTTTTGACTATCGTAGCTGTATAATAGGTTCTGAGGGCAGATAGTGCAAGTCCTTCTACTTTATTCTTCTTCTTCAGTAGTGCTTTACTTATCCGGGGCTTCTTCCCTTTCCATATAAAGTTAGTGATTGGTTTTTCCATGGCTTTAAAGAATGTTGTTGGTATTTGGATTGGGATTGCATTGTATTTGTAAATTGCTTTGGGTAAAATTGTCATTTTCACAATGTTGAGTCTTGCTATCCATGACCATGGTATGTTTTTCCATTTATATGGATCCCTTTGGGTTTCTTGCAGTGTTTTTTTTTTTTTTTTGTAGTTTTCTTTGTATAGGCCTTTTACATCCCTAGTTGGATTTATTCCTAAGTATTTTATTTTTTTAGGGGCTGTTATAAATAGTTTTGTTTTCCTGATTTCCTTTTCATCATTCTCTTTATTGGTGTATAGGAATCCAACTGATTTTTGTATGTTAATCTTGTATCCTGCCACCCTGCTGAATCTATTAGTTCCGGTAGTTTTGTACACGCAATTAAAATTTTGATGATGATCATTCAAAAGCAGTTGCAGCAGTACATTAACAGGGAACTGGCAGAAATTCAAGCCAGATTCAGAAGAGGCCATGGAACAAGGGATAACATTGCTGATGTCAGATGGATCTTGACTGAAAACAGAGAATACCAGAAAAATGTTTACCTGTGTTTTATTGACTATGCAAAGGTATTCAACTGTGTGGATCATAACAAATTATGGATAACATTTCGAAGAATAGGTATTCCAGAACACTTAATTGTGCTCATGAGAAACCTGTACATAGACCAAGAGGCGGTCGTTTGAACAGAAAAAGGGGATACTATATAGTTTAAGTCAGGAAGTATGAGCAAGTAATCTGAGAAGCTGGACTATATGAAGAAGAATGGGGAAGCAGGATTGGAGGAAGACTCATTATCAACTTGCAATATGCAGTTGACACAAACTTGTTTGCTAAAAGTGAACAGGACTTGAAGCACTTACTGATGAAGATCAAAGACTACAGCCTTCAGTATGGATTGCACCTCAACATAAAGAAAATAAAAATCATCACAACTGGACCAATAAGCAACATAATGAAGAACAATTAATATGATAATTTAATGTTAAACTGTCCTTAAGTTCCTGGAATAAGACACTTTTCATTATATTATGATACATTATTCGATTAAATTTGCTAATATTTTGTTAAGGATTTACATTTATGTTTGTGAGGATTACTAGTCTGTATTTTGATATCAGTTAAATTCTGGACTCAAATTTATTTGAGAATCATTTTCTCTATTTTCTATTTCTAGAGTTTGTGTAAATCAGGTGGTATTTTCTTCTTAAATATTGACAGACTTCACTAGTTAAATCATTTGGCCTTGCAGTTGTGTCTGTGAAAATTTTCTCAAATTAAAATTAAATAAATATATATTTATATGTGAATATTAACATAAATTAATATATATTCCAATATTCTATTTTTTAATTTGTCAGCTTTGATAAGTTGTGTCTTTCAAGTACTTTGTTCTTTCATCTATACTGTCAAATTTATTCAGTTAAAGTTATTCATAATTTTTCTTTATTATCTGTTTAATGTCTGAAGTATCTCTCTTTTTAAATTCCATTTGCATTCTCTTTCTTTTTTCTTCATCAATCTAACTAGATGTTAATCAATTTTTGTAATCTTTTTGATTTTCTTATTTTTTACATTTGTTGTTTCATTTTCCATGCTTATCTTTATCTCCTTTTTCTGCTTATTTCACGTTTAATTTTCTTTTTTTGTTTTTGTTTCTTAAAGTGAAAATTTAGGCTGTTGCTATTAAACCTTTATTTTTAATATAACAATTTAAAGCCATAAATTTCCCTGTAAGCACTGCTTTAACTGCATCCCACTCATTTTGATATATTTTGTTTCCATTATCATTAATTAAAAACTTTTTTTTTAATTTTCATGAAGATTTCATCTTTAACACATGGGTTATTTAGCAGTGCGTTGCAAAATTTCAAAATATTCAAGTTATTTTCCAGATATGTTTCTATTACTGATATCTAATTTAATTTTACTGTAGGCAGGAAACATATTTTTTATGATATAAATATTAAATTTATGGAGACCAGTGTGTTGTCTATTGTGATGAGTGTCCTATTTGTATTTTATATGAACATATATTCAACCATGATTTGGTGTACTTTTTATAAATATCAATTGAATCAAGATGGTGGATAGCCTTGTTCAAGTCTTCTTTATCTTTCTCGATTTTATGCATCCTTATTCTATCAATTATTGAAAGAGATGTGTTGAGCTGTCAACTCTAATTATGAATTTTTTTCTGCCAGTCTTTGCTCACATATTTTGAAGTTATGTTTTGAGGTGCATACAGATTTAGGACTTTTTCATAAAATGACTTATTAACATAAGAAAATGACCCTCTTTACATCTGGTAATATGTATTGTCCTGCAGTCTACTCTGATATTACTATAGCCCCTCCAATTCTAGTATGGTTAGTATTTTCATGGTATCATTTTTATTATACCTTTAGATTTAACTTATCTGTGTCTTTATATTTAAGGTACATTTCTTGTAGACAGCACACGTTTGAATCTTGATTTTTTCTTTCATTCTGATAATCACTACTTTTTAACTGCAGTGTTTAGACCATTTACAGTTAATGCAATTATTAATATGGTTAGGTTTAAATCTCCCATCATGTAATTTTTTTTTTTAGTTTTCCAGGTTTGTTTTTCCCTCTCTGTCCTCAAAATCTCTTGGCTGAATTGGCTGTTTTCAATTTTTCATTTCGTCTTCTCTATTGGCTTATTAGCTATATCATTTGAGTGTCTTTTAACATGTGGTTTATTTCCTCTCTCTTTTTCTTAACATTAGCTTTTTTCTTAAAGGAACCAGGCCATTTTTCCTGTAGAATTTCCCATATTCAGGATTATACTGAATGAATATATCTGTAGTGAGCTTTAACATGCTCTATTTTTTTATTAAAGTTTGAGGCTAGACCAGATAAGGACTCAAGTTTATGGCAATATTACTACACGAGTTAATTGTATACTTCATCCTGCATCTTATCAGAAAGCATATAAGGTCTAGTTTTTTATCTTTTGGTGATGCTATGATTATTCAGTGGGTTTAGGTTTACCATCAACATACATCAGTTATAAAACTTTTCCTCAGCCTTTAATCTAGTTGTTTTAGTAAAAACTGAAGACTCTTATTTAGACTCATTGTTTAAAAGGAATTACAAAATAGATTAGAGCTTCCTCACTTCAACTATTTAGATATATGGTCATAGTCTCCATAAAGAAAAAACAAGATATATTCCTGTTTCCTTCTTTTATTTAGCAGTGTTCATAATAATGAATTGGTTTCCTAGCATCATTCAAAAGTGACCAAAGTGTTATTTTGGGTGGTGTTATGAATTCAATTGTGTCCCCGAAGTATATGTGTTGTAAATTCTACCCTCTATGCCTGTGGTTATAATCACATTCGGAAAATGAATTGTCTTTGTGATGTTAATGAGGCAGGATTAATGTAGGATGTGTCTTGAATTGATCTCTTTTGAGATACAAAAGAGATTAAACAAGCAAGCCAGAGAAGCAGAGCTGGGGGAAGAGAGATGCCAAGCCACATGAAGATTGCCCAGGAAGCAGAAGCTGAAGAGACAAGGACTTTCCTCCAGAGCTGACAGAGAGAAAAAGCCATCGCCTAGAGCCAGCTCTCAGAATACAGACTTGCAGCCTCCTAAACCGTGAGAAAATAAATTTCTGTTAAAGCCATCCACTTGTGGTATTTCTGTTATAACAGCACTAGATAACTAAGACAGTTGGGTATCATTACGAATTCACTGATTATTTACAACTTTGCATTTTCAAATTCTTCAATCCTTGATCAGCTGTAGCCCTTGCAAGTTAGCTCTTATGTAGCCTTGAATAAGCCTCAAATAGCAGTTGATAACTTACTAGCTTTCTTATATGAAAATATTTTCCAGGTTCTCCTCTTCCATTTTGTACCCCAAATCTGAAATCAGCCATTTCTTTAAGGATCCATGGTTCCATTTAACAGGAAATAGTATTTAGAGATCACACTCTGGGATCTAAGTATACTCATTGTGACCACATTGGTTATTTTTCTGAGCTTTTTTATTGGGCGGAAGTAGAAAAAGAAATTTTCTAAAGATAAAGTATGTCATGGGTTTATAGTACTTCCAGTTTAGACTCAGGATTATAAGATTACAAACTTTTTTTGCTTTTATATTTGTATCTCATGTCTCTTATGCTGAAAATCTTTGTTCCTAGTGACATTGAGATAATTACTTTTTTTTACATTCTTTTACTGTATTTATACACCCAACATTGTTACACATTATAACCTATACTCTGTACAATAGTTGATACATAATAGTTTAAAATAATAATATCAACATTACTAAAACCAATTTAAAATTTCTTTGTAGGATTTTTTTTTTTTTAGCTTTGGATGATTTCACTAGGGATATACTAAAGTCAAATTACTATGTTTTTAAGTCAAGTTGATATAAATATTTTATACCAACTTGATATATAGTTTTTTTTTTAATTTTTCTTTCAATTTCATGCTTTGTTATTTTAATTTTGTTTCAAAATTATATGAAGCATTCACGTGGTTGAACGTCAGCATTACACTGTACAATACATTCAAGGAAGTCTAGTATCCTTCCTGAAAACTCCACCTTAGTGTCTGGATAAATAGACAAATAGACAGATAGATATATGCATAAATACATAAATATATATTTGTATTAATCTATATATGTGCATATATAGATACCATAGTTTTACACAAATTATGCATAACTTCTACATTTGTTCACTGTCTTAGTCATTGTCATGGTTTGAATTGTGTCCCCCAAAACATGTGTGTATCATTTTGGCTGGGCCATGATTCCTGGTATTGTGCGATTTTCCCATGTGTGGTAAATCTTGCCTCTATGATGTAAATGAGGGAGGGTGGGCAGCAGTTGTGTTAGTGAGGCAGGACTCAATTTACAAGATTGGATTTTGTCCTGAGGCAATCTCTTGAGATATAAAAGAGAGAAGTGAGCAGAGAGACAGGGGTTCTCATACCATCAAGAAAGCAGTGCCGGGAGCAGAGTGCATCCTTTGGACCGGGGTCCCTGCACAGAGAATCTCCTAGTCCAGGGGAACACTGAAGAGAAGAAGGCCGACAGAGAGAAAAAGCCTTCCCCTGGAGCTGACGCCCTGAATTTGGACTTTTAGCCTACTTTAACTGTGATGAAATAAACTTCTCTTCATTAAAACCATCTGCTTGTGGTGTTTCTGTTATAGCAGCACTAGATGACTAACACAGACCCCACTCTCGGTACCAAATTCTGTCTTGGTTGTCTAGTGCTGCTACGACAGAAATACCACAAGTGGATGGCTTTAACAAAGAAATTTATTTCTTCATAGTAAAGTAGGCTAAAAGTCCAAATTCAGGGCGTCAGATTCAGGGGAAGGCTTTCTCTCTGTCGGTCTTCTCATCAATGTTCCCCCGGACTAAGAGCTTCTCTGAACAGGAACCCTGGTCCAAAGGACACACTCTGCTCCCGGCACTGCTTTCTTGATGGTATGAGGTCCCCAACTCTCTGCTTGCTTCCCTTTCCTTTTATCTCTTGAGAGATAAAAGGTGGTGCAGGCCACACCCCAGGGAAACTCCCTTTACATTGGATCAGGGATGTGACCTGGGTAAAGGTGGTGT
>NW_004443987.1:2806797-2810742 GCF_000243295.1 Trichechus manatus latirostris
CAGGGATGTGACCTGGGTAAAGGTGGTGTTACAATCCCACCCTAATCCTCTTTAACATAAAATTACAAGCACAAAATGGAGGCCAACCACATAATTCTGGGAATCATGGCCCAGCCAAATTGATACACACATTTTTGGGGGGACATAATTCAAACCATGACAGTCATTTAGTGCTGCTTTAACAGAAAGACCACAAGTGGATGGCTTTAACAGAGAGAAGTTTATTCTCTTACAGTCAAATAGGTTACAAGTCCAAATTCAGGGTACCAGCTCCAAGGGAAGGTTTTTTCTGTCAGCTCTGGAGGAAGGTCCTTGTCATCAGTTTTCCCTTGTTCTGGGAGCATCTCAGTACAGGAACCTCGGGTCCAAGGACGCACTCTGCTCCTGGCACTGGTTTCTTGGTGGTATGAGGTCCCCAACTCTCTGCTTGCTTCAAGGTAGTGTAGGCCGCACCCCAGGGAAACTCCCTTTACATTGGATCAGGGATGTGACCTGGGTAACGTGGTGTTACAATCTCACCCTAATCCTCTTTAACATAAAATTACAATCATAAAATGGAGGACAACCACAGAATACTGGGAACCATGGCCTAGCCAAACTGATACACACATTTTTTGGGGGAAATAATTCAATCCATGATGTTTACCAACCATGCCCTCCTCCCGTAAGATATATTTGTAAGCATGTTATGCTAATTTGATTTACAGCAACATGTAAAAAAAATTGGCGTAGCATTGCTTAAGAAAATACCTCACGGGAGGAGGATTCGGTTTGCAAACAAACTTAGAAGTCATGCTTCATTTGCATAAAAATACTGTATTTCCCTTTATATGTGTATATATAGTTTATTGTTGTACTTTAAGTGAAAGTTTAAACTTCAAGTTAGTCTCTTATATAAAAATTTATACATACATTGTTATGTGACCTTAATTGTGCTCCCATTTCTCCTTTCCACCCCTGATTTCCCATGTCCATTCAACCAGCTCCTAACACCCTCTGCCTTCTCATCTCACCTCCAAACAAAAGCTACCCATTTAGTCTCATATATTTACTTGAGCTAAGAGGGATACTCTTTACGAGTATCATTTTATGTCCCACAATCCAGTCCAATCTTTGTCTGAAGAGTTGGCCTCAGAAATTGTTTTAACTCTGGGCTGATAGACAGTTCGGGGGCCATGCTTTCCAGGGTTCCTCCAGTCTCAGTCAGACCATTAAGTCTGGTCTTTTTACTAGAATTTAAGTTCTGCACCCCACCTTTCTCCTGCTCCATGAGGGACTCTCTGTTGTGTTTCCTGTCAGGGCGGTCATTGGTGGTAGCCAGGAACCATCTAGTTCTTCTGGTCTCAGGCTGAAGAAGTCTCTGGTTTATGAGACCCTTTCTGTGTCGTGGGCTAATACTTTCCTTGTGTCTTTGGTGTTCTTCATTTTCCTTAACTACAGGTGGGTTGGGACCAATTGATGTATCTTAGATGGCCGCTTGCAAGCTTTTAAGACCCAGACGCCACTCACCAAAGTAAGATGCAGAACATTTTCTTAATAAACTTTGTTATGCCAATTGACCTAGAAGTCCTCTTAAAGCACGGTCTGCAGACCCCTGACCCTGCTACTCTGTCCCTCAAAGTGTTTGATTTTATTCAGGAAACTTCTTAGCTTTGGATTAGTCCAGTTGTGCTGACTTCCCCTGTAGTGTGTCCTGTCCTTCCCTTCACCTAATAATTCTTGTCTAATATCTAGTTAGTGAATAATACTCACCCTCCTTCCTCATCCTTGTAACCACCAAAGAATGTTTTCTTCTGTGTTTAGGCATTTTCTTGAGTTCTTATAATAGTCATCTTATACAATATTTGTCCTTCTGTGACTGACTAAATTCACTCAGCATGATGCCCTCCAGATTCCTCTATGTTATAAGATTATTCACGGCTTCATCGTTGTTCTTTATTGTTGCATACTATTCCATTGTGTGGATATACCATAATTTTTTTATCCATTTGTCCACTAATAGGCACCTAGGTTGTTTCCATGTTTTTGCTATCATGAACAGTGCTGCAATGAAATTGGGTATGCATGTATCTATTTGTGTGATGGCTCATATTTCTCTAGGATGTATTCCAAGGAGGGGGATTGTTGCATTGAATGGTACTTCTGTTTCTAGCTTTTTAAGGAAACACCAAATTGATTTCCAAAGTGGTTGTACCATTTTACATTCCCAACAACAGTGTGTAAGTGTTCTGGTCTCCCCACAACCTCTCCAGCATTTATCATTTTGTGTTTTTTGGATTAATGTTAGCCTTGTGGGGTAAGATAGTATCTCATTGTAGTTTGGATCTGCATTTCTTTAATGGCTAATGACCGTGGGCATTTTTTCATGTGTCTGTTAGCTGCCTGAATGTCTTCTATGGTGAAGGGCCTGTTCATATCCTTTGCCCATTTTTTAATTGGGTTATTTGTCTTTTTGTTGTTGAGGTTTTGCAGTAACTTATAGATTTTAGAGATAAGAGGCTGATCAGATTTGTTGTAACTAAAAAATTTTTCCCAGTCTGTAGGTTGTCTTTTTATTCTTTTGGTGAAGTCTTTTGATGAGCATAATTGTTTGATTTTTTAGGAGCTCCCAGTTGTCTACTCTCTCTTCTGGTGCTTGTGCATCGTTACTTATGATTTGTATTGTGTTTATGCCATGTATTAGGGCTCTTAGCATTGTCCCTATTTTTTCTTCCGTGATCTTTATTGTTTTTGATTTGATATTTCTATCTGTGATACATTTTGAGTTAGTTTTTGTGCATGGTGTGAGATATGGGTCTTGTTTCATTTTTTTGCAGATGGATATCCAGTTATGCCAGTACATTTGTTAAAGACACTGTCTTTTCCCCAGTTAATGGGTTTTGGGCCTTTGTCAAATATCAGCTGCTCATAGGTGGATGAATTGATGTCTGCATTCTCAAGTCTGTTCCATTGGTCGACGTGTCTGTTGTTGTACCAGTACCATGCTGTTTTGACTACAGTGGAAGTATAATAGGTTCTAAAATCAAGTAGTGTGAGGCCTCCCACTTTGTTCTTCTTCTTGAGTGATGGTTTGCTTACCCGGGGCCTATTCCCTTTCCATATGAAGTTGGTGATTTGTTTCTCCATCTCATTATAAAATACCATTGGAATTTGGATCAGGATTGCATTGTATCTGTAGATTGCTTTGGGTAGAATTGACATTTTCACTATGTTGAGTCTACCTATCCATGAGAAAGGTATGTTTTTCCACTTATGCAGGTCTCTTTTGGCTTCTTGCAGTAGCATCTTGTAGTTTTCATTGTATAGGTCTTTTACGTCTCTGGTTAGACTTATTCCTAAGTATTTGATATTCTTGGAGGCTTTTGTAAATGGTATTGATTTGGTGACTTCCTCTTTGAAGTTCTCCTTGTTGGTATAAAGGAATCCAACTGATTTTTGTATGCTTATCTTGTATCCTGATACTTTGCTGAAATCTTCTGTTAGTTCCAAGTAGTTTTCTTGTGGATTCTTTTGGGTTTTCTGTGTATAAGATCATATCATCTGCAAATGGAGACACATTTACTTTTTCCCTACCAATTTGGATGCCTTTATTTCTTTTTCTAGCCTAATTGCTCTGACTAGGACCTCCGGCATGATGTTGAATAAGAGTGGTGATAAATGGCATCCTTGTCTGGTTGCTATTCTCAAGGGGAATGCATTCAGACTCTCTCCAGTTAGGATGATGTTGCCTGTTAACTTTGTATAAATGCCCTTAATTATGTTGAGGAATTTGCCTTCTATTCCTATTTTATTGAGAGTGTTTATCATGAATGTGTGTTGGACTTTGTCAAATGCCTTTTCTGCATCGATTGATAAGATCATGTGGTTCTTGTCTTTTGTTTTATTTATGTGATGGATTACATTGATTGTTTTTCTAATGTTGAACCATCCCTACATATCTGGTAT
>NW_004443987.1:2810842-2822122 GCF_000243295.1 Trichechus manatus latirostris
AATTTTCTTGAGGATTTTTGCATCAATGTTCATGAGGGATATTGGTCTGTAATTTTCTTTTTTTTGTGGTGTCTTTACCTGGTTTTGGTATCAGGGTTATGCTGACTTAATAGTATGAATTTGGGAGTATTCCATCCTTTTCTATGCTCTGAAATACCTTTAGTAGCAGTGGTGTTAACTTTTCTCTGAAAGTTTGGTAGAGTTCTTCAGTGAAGCCATCCAGGCCAGGGCCTTTTTTTTTTTTGTTGTTTGGAGTTTTTTGGTTACTTTTTCTATCTCTTCTTTTGTTACAGGTTTTTTAGTTGTTCTACCTCTGTTTGTGTTAGTTTAGGCAGGTAATGAGTTTGTAGAAATTTGTGCATTTCCTCTAGGTTTTCAAATTTGTTAGAGTACAATTTTGCATAGTATTCTGTTTTGATTCTTTTAATTTCAGTTGGGTCTGTTGTGATTTCACCCATCTCATTTCTTATACATGTTATATGCTTCCTCTCCTGTTTTCCTTTTGTCAGTTTGGCCAATGGTTTATCAATTTTGTTGATCTTTTCAAAGAACCAGATTTTGGTCTTCTTAACTCTTTCAATTGTTTTTCTATTCTCTATTTCATTTAATTCTGCTCTAATTCTTATTATTTCCTTTCTTCTGGTGCCCGATGGCTTCTTTTGCTGCTCACTGTCTACTTGTCACTGTTTTAGGCTTTATGTTTTGATTTTACCCTTTCTTCTTTTTGGATGTGTGCATTTATTGCTATAAACTGATCTCTGAGCACTGGTTTTGCTGTGTCCCAAAGGTTCTGGTAGGATGTGTTTCATTCTCAATGGATTCTATGAATTTCTTTATTCCATCATTAGTTTCTTCTATAACCCGGAAATAACCCAGTTGTTTTTGAGCAAGATGTTGTTCAGTTTCCATGTGTTTGATTTTTTTTCATTGCTTTTTCTGTTATTGATTTTTACTTTTATGACTTTATCGTCAGAAAAGAGCTTTGTAATATTTTGATGCTCTAAATTTTGTTAAGGCTTGCTTTATGGCCTAATACGTGGTCTATTCTGGAGAATGTTCCATGTGCTTTGGAAAAGAAAGTATACTTGGCTGCTGTTGCGTGGAGTGTTCAGTATGTGTCTATGAGATCAAGGTGGCTGATTGTAGTATTTAGCTCTTCCGTGTCTTTGTTGAGCTTCTTTCTGGATGTTCTGTCCTTCACTGGAAGTGATATGTTGAAGACTCCTACTATTATTGTGGAGTTGTCTACCTCTCTTTTCAATAATGTTAAAGTTCATTTTAAGTATTTTGGAGCCTTGTTGTTAGGTGCATACATGTTTATTTTAGTTGTATCCTCTTGGTGTATTGACCCTTTAATCATTATATAATGTCCTCCCTTATCCTTTGTGTGGATTTTACTTTAGAGTATATTTTGTCAGAGATTAATATTGCCACTCCTGCTCTTTTTTTTTTTGTGCTGTTTGCTTGATATATTTTTTTCCATCTTTTGAGTTTTAGTTTGTGTCTTTAAGCCTAAGGTGTATCTCTTGTAGGCAGCATATAGACGGATTGTGTTTTTTTATCCAGTCTGCCACTCTCTGTCTATTTACTGGTGCATTCAGTCCATTTACATTCAGTGTAATTATTGATAGATTTGAGTTTAGTGCTGTCATTTTGATGTCTTTTTTGTGTGTTGTTCACAGTTTCTTTGTTCCATTTAATTTTATGGGCTGAGTCTTTTTTCTTTATGTATTTTCTTTTTATCTTTTTCATTGTTGTTGATTTTGTATTTGCTGAGTCTTTACATTTTTCTAGGTTTTTTGTTTTGACTTGTAGGATTGTTTGTTTCCTTTGTGGTTACCTTAATATTTAGCCTTATTTTTCTAAGTTTATACCAGTCTTTTATTTCTTTATATCACCTTGACTTCCTCTCCATATGAAAAATATGTCTACATTTTTAAGTCCCTCTTTTTTGTTTTAATGTTGTCATCTTTTACATATTGACATCTGTTTCCTTATTTTCAGTGTTTTAATTTTGATTTATTTTTGTGACTTCCCTATCTGGGTTGATATCTGGTTGCTTTGTCCTGTGTTCTAGTCTTGGGTTGTTATCTGATGTTATTGATTTTCTAACAGGAGGACTCCCTTTAGTATTTCTTGTAATTTTGCTTTGGTTTTTGTAATTTCCCTAAACTTCTGTTTATCTGGAAATGCCCTAATTTTGCCATCATATTTGAGAGACAGTTTTGCTGGATATATAATTTTTGGCTAGCAATTTTTTCCTTCAAGGCTTTATATATGTCACCCCATTGTGTTCGTGCCTGCTTGGTTTCTGCTGAGTAGTCCGAGCTTATTCTTATTGACTCTTCTTTGTAGATGACTTTTCATTTATCCCTAGCAGCTCTTAAAATTCTCTCTTTATCGTTGGTTTTGGCAAGTTTCATTGTAATAGTCTTGGTGACTTTCTTTTGGAATCTACCTTGTGTGAGCTTCAATGAGCATCTTGGGTAGATATCTTGTCATCTTTCGTGATATCAGGGAAGTTTTCTGCCAACAAATCCTCAACAATTCTTTCTATTATCCCCCCCAATTCTGGTACTCCAATCACTCGTAAGTTAGTCTTCTTGATAGATTCCCACATAATTCTTAGGGTTTCTTCAGGTTTTTTTTTAATCTTTTTGTCTGATTTTTCTTCCAATAAGTTGGTGTCAAGTGCTTTATCTTCCATCTCACTAATTCTGACTTCCATTGCCTCAATTCTGCTCCTATGACTTTCTATTCAGTTGTATAATTTTGAAATTTTATTGTTAATCTTCTGGATTTCTGACTGATGTCTTTCTTTGGACTCTTGCAGCCTGTTAAATTTGTCAGTATGCTCTTCTCTAATGTTCTTAATTTCTTCTATTGCATATTCTGCATTTTGTTTAATTTCCTTCCTAATCTCTTGAAGAGCTCTGTGTATTAATCTTTTGTATTCTGCCTCGGGTAATTCGAAGAAATTCTCTTCTTCTGGAAAAATTCTAAATTCTTTATTTTGGAGCTTGCTGAAGCCATCATGGATTGCTTCTTTATGTGATTTGATGTTGACTGTCGTCTCCGAGTCATCAAGAAGTTATTATATTTATTTATTCTGTTTCCTTACTATGTCCTAGCTTCTTGTTTTGTTTTGTTTTTTTGTTTTTTGATATGCCCAAATAGGCTGCTTGTGTGAGCTAGCCCAGTCTCCAGCACCGTTGATGCTCCAATGTCCTGCCCCCAGGTGGCCAGACCTGTCACTAAGTATGAGAGCCCAAGAGTCTGCCCACTCCTCCTGTATGGATTCAGCTCAGTTCAGTTGCCCAGGTAGTCGACCAACAAGTGTGAGGTTCAGGCTCTCACCTACAGTGCTAGACAGGCATGGGTAGTTGATGTAGGCACAAGCATCCGGCTGCAGCAGGGGGAGACAGGCTGAGCAAGGCAGAGGCCCGATGACCACCCCTGAGTATCCAGGAGGAAAGCTTGTCCCTGTTCCCTAGAGCGTGTCGATGGGTGGGTTTTACAGCCAGACTATGAGCACCCAGTGCTGTTGGTGGTAAGGACTGGGGGGCACCTCTTATTCTTGGGCCCCTGTAGCAGGTGACTAGGTGGCATGGGTGGAGCCACCGGTCCTCAGGCCCCTGATGTGGGTAGGTGAAGACCCTGCTTAGTGGGCAAAGCAGTGTCAAATGTCACAGACCTGCCACTTCACAGCTGAAACAGTTAAAGTAATACTTCTGGTATATGCCCTATTGTACTGCAGTAATGAAGCCCTACACAGTTGAAATGGACCCACACATGTGTATGCAGGGGGAAAGGCACTCAAAGTCCATGGATCCCTTATGCCTGTGCCTGGGCAAAGGAGCTGTGCCTACCCTGAGTTCCTGGCTTAGGGGAGCTGGCAGATTATTTTTTCCCCCATTTGTTAATTTGTTCACTCTCCAAGGCTGAAAGAATGGCTCAGGGTGCTTGACGGGTCCTACTTCTGGCCCAGGGGACTCGGCAATTGCTGAAACTGATCCAGTCCCCAATGCAGAGCAGAGAGCAGGGAGATAAATGGGAGAGAGGTTTTTCCCTAAGGGGCATGTTTTTGATCCTCGTGGTAAGCCATATGCAAGTACTTATCTTTCACCAATCGAGGGCTGCTTCTCACTGGTTCTGGATGGCCAAGTAGACTCTGCGGCTGGGTCTCTCCCAGTGTGGAAAATGCCTCCCGAGCATCACTGCTTGCCGGCCTCACTGCTCAACCTGGAGCTGATACCGGCTAAAGGGCTCAGACTCTTTCCGGGTCTGGTCTGGCAGCTCCTCACTGTTTCCAAACCGTCTTTCCCTCCCCTGCCACTCAGTCTGGTTCCTCAACTTTACTTTTGATGTTCAGGGCTCCTAGATTGTCATATATAATCGATTCACTTGTTTTTTCAGGTCTTTGTTTTAAGAGGGAACACTGGAAATGTCTGACTACTCCGCCATCCTGACCCCGCCTCCCTCTTTATGTATTTGTATTTCTCTCTCTATGCGTGTGTGTATCTCTACTTTCTTAGATAAAGCTTAGTATACTATATACACACTATTCTGCATCTTGCTTTTTTCACTTAAGACTATATTTTTGTGATTATTACATGACAGTGTACAGAGATCATCTTCACTCATTCTTATATCTGCATAATACATTATCTTACAGTTATATCATAGCTTTATAATGCTGTTTTATAACCTGCTTTTACACTTTGTTAGTATCTCTACTATTAATGCATAGTGTTCAATTATAGACAGAACAAAACTTATATAACTGCCCCTATTTTGTAGGAAATTTAAGTTGCTTTAAAACACTGCACTAATATGAATAACATTGTCATGAACATTCATGAACATATATCTTTGTGCCTTTTTCAAGCAATTTCTCAGGCATGTGATACTCGATCCTAGAAATGGACTTGATATCTTAAGTTTCCTCCAAGAAAATAAGTGTCTATTTATACACTTAACAGCTATGTGTGAGAGTATTTGTGCACACACATGCGAACATTGTGGAATATAATTCCTCTTTTCAACTCCTAACTCTGATAGATTATAATATAGTAGCTTATATATTAATTTGCAATTTCATTATTGTTATTGAGGTTAAACATTTCCTTCATATTTTCCTCATCATTTTGAATTTCTATTTTGGAAATATTGTGTTCATCTTTATACCCCAATTTTGGTGGTGTACATCTTTGTTATTGGTTTTTAGAGTTCTTTATGTATTTTTTTTATTATTTTTTTTTCTGGCGCCTGTTCCACATTCTTTTGATTGTTGTAGCTTTTCAAGATATTTGTATCTTGTAAGTGAGTCCATCTTCATTGTTGTCATTTTTATCCATAATCCTGTTTTTTTTTCATATATGTGTTCTTACAAATGAGTTTAGAATCATTTTGATCATTTTATTAAGGTAAACAATATCACATTGCTCTAAATTTAGGTATTATTTCAGGGAGCACTGACAAAATTACATATTGCATCTTCTCATTCAATTGCCTTTTTTCTAAAAATACAGGAGTTGAAGTTTAACGACTATAGTTTGTATTAAGAACAAATGAAATGAGGCTTGGCTAGGGACTTTTAGTCAGTCAATTTGGGTTTGGTATTTTTAAAGCACTGTGGGAGATAATGGAGTATGGGTGAAAGTGTAGCTGCATAATAATGCAGGAGAAGAAAATGAAATTAAAACACATTAAGGCTAGGAGTACCCAGGTGTCCATGGACCACACATATTTTAAAACAAAAAATGTCAGAAGAATCCAGAATGAGGAGGAAATCCTATTCATCCATCATTAGTGGATAGACATTGTGTTATATGGTTGTTTCTGTAACATATTTGAAGTTCATTGGTGAGTACACTGTATTCCCAATTATTTATTTAGAAATGCATACTCATTTTTTAGAAGAAATTTTTCTCATAGCTAATTATATACTTTTCCAGAACTACTTCATTTTCAATCAAGGAAGTTGTTGATTCATTTGGACAGCAATGAGGGAAGAAAAACAGTTGTTGATATTTGCTTATGATATGTAAAAATTAAAGATATACAGTGTGGATAACACATTGATCAGTATCAAACCAGGAAAAAAGCATTTAAATTGCTTTGATAATATCTAGCAACATTACAATGCTAGTCTAAAATGTGGAGCTCATGCTTCAGAAAGGAATATGCCTTTGTTGGTAAATTCTATCAATTTTCCCACCCATCTTTCTTATTTGGAATTTTTATACTCCAGATTTCCAAGAGTAAACCATACAAATATAAAATTCTATGATCTAAAATTATACAATTTTATACTCAAAGTGGTCAGAAAAAGTATGAAGGAAATGTTTATGAATGATAAGCCATATTCAAAAGAGTATGTGAGGGGTATGACAAAAGTCCCTAGCCATGCTTCATTTTGTTTCATTTGTTCTTAATATAAACTGCTGGCACTAACCTTCAGTTCCTGTATTTTTAGGAAGAAACCAATTGAATGAGAGGGTTCAATATTGCAATTATGTCTGTGCTTTCTGAAATAATAAATACATTTAGAGTAACATGATTATTTTTTACCTTGGCCCTCAAAATTACAAACACAGGGTTCAAGTCAAAACAGACACCCAGAGGTGCCTCATAACAAATGCCTGGAGATTTACTTCTGAAAAATCAGCCATTGAAAACCCTATGGAGCACAGTTCTACTCTGACACATATGGGGTCGCCATGAATGAGTTGGAGTATCCTCAGTGGCAACTGGTTTCAAGTACCTGGTTGGTGCAAATGGTTGATGTGCTCAGCTACTAACCAAAACGTTGGCACTTGGAGGCCACCCAGAAGTGCCTGGGAAGAAAGACCTGGTGATCTACTTCCAAAAAATTAGCCAATGAAAACCCTATGGAGCACAATTCTACTCTGATGCACATGAGGTAGCCATGAGTCAGAATCGACTTGATGACAACTGGCTTTTGAAATATAAAAATATAAAATTTATAAATGTTATATAAATAATTTATAAATATTAATTATAAAAAATGTTACCATTTATATCTCAATAACACTTGCAGTGCTTTAACATAGTAGGACATAAATATTATTTATATATATAGAGAGAGAGACCTAGAGAGACAGAGTCAAAGAGAGAGAAACAATGATGTAGCTGCTGCTAACACTTATAACTTAGGTGTCAAATACAAAAGCCAAATGGCAGCCGTTTGCATATATAACCTCTGATTTCCGACTTCACCTACATTTTTTAGACCATGGCTGATAAATCTTTCAGTTTGGTGTCAGTTTGGAGGCAGGAGCTTCTGAACATATTCTAAAGTGTATGTTAGGGGTGTGAAAAGGGAAAGGAAAATTTTATGCGACTGAGCAAGTAACAAATTTTATTGAAGCTTTAATGATTATAATAAATATTTGAGAACTGCTACAAAGAAAAAGGAAAGTAGGAGAACTTAAAGGAATCACTAAGAAGTGAAATTTTGGAAATAAAAATATTTCTGAATTTAAACTTTAATATGGTATTTCTTCATGGATCTGAACAGAAGAAGAGAATACTTCATGGTTGAAAATCAGATGTGGGTGAGGGTTGTATCCTTTCACCATACTTATTCGATCTGTATGCTTAGAAAATAATCCAAAAAGCTGGACTATATGAAGAAGAACACAGCACGAGGATTGGAGGAAGACTCATTAACAACCTGCAATATGCAGAGAAAACAATCTTGCATGCTGAAAGCAAAGAGGACTTGAAGGCACTACTGATGAAGATCAAAGATCACAGCCTTCAGTATGGATTACACCTCAACATAAAGAAAACAATAATTCTCATACCTGGACTAATAAGCAACATCATGATAAAAAGAGAAAATATTGAAGTTGTCAAGGATTTCATTTTACTTGGATCCACAATCAACACCCAGGGAAGCAGTAGTCAAGAAACCAAAAGTTGTATTGCATTGGGCAAATCTGCTGCAAAAGACCCCTTTAAAGTGTTGAAAAGCAAAGAGGTCATTTTGAGGACAAGGTGCACCTGAACCGAGGTATGACATTTTCAATCGCCTCATATGCATACGAAAGCTGAACAATGAATAAGACAGACTGAAGAAGAATTGATGCGTTTGAATTATGGTTTTGACAAAGAATATGGACTATACCATAGACTGCCAGAAGAACAAACAAATCTATCTCGGAAGAAGTACAGCCAAAGTGCTCTTTGGAAGAGAGGATGGTGAGACTTCGTCTCACATGCTTTGGACATGTTATCAGGAAGGAACAGTCCCTGTAAAAGGACATTGTGCTCTGTAAGGTAGAGGGTCAGCGAAAAAGAGGAAGACCCTAGACAAGATGGATTGACACAATGGCTGCAACAATTAGCTCAAACATATCAAAGATTGTGAGGATGGCACAGGACTGGGGAATGTTTCATTCCGTTGTGCTTTGGATCGCTATGAGTCCGGACTGACTTGAGGGGACATAACAACTACAATATAGTGTTAATTATCTTTTTTATTAATTGAAAATATCTGATTTATATGCGACCAAATAAAGCCATTTTACATCTTGGATAAAGCAAAAATCGATTAACCCAATTCAGAAGCTTTAAAATTCCTTATTCAAATAATTACATATCAAGTTTGGGATGAGGTTGACTCATCCAGTTCTAGCTCAGTCTCCCTCCCATATCAAACTTACATATCAGCCAGTGATTTTTTCCACAGCGGTAGCCCCAGTCAGTCTGTTTTGATTGTTTTAGCCTTGGTAACGTACACTAGAAATATATGATCTGCCTGAGATGTTCACTGACATAGACATGAAGTGGGCTCTTACCATCGTCCCTGAAGGATGTGGAAAAGCATAGATCACTCTTGATTTTATAGCACTAAAAGCAATATGTAGTGCCTACCAAAATCCAATATGAAAATAGGTTTTCATGAACTAGTCTTTAAAAATTGTAGTTATTGCAAGATTCAACAAGAAGTAAATCCAGGGACCAGAAAAACTGTGAGAACCAAAGCTGCTTAGAGTGTAGAACTATTGCATTACTATTGGGAGACAAGGATAACACTCAGATTAGAGTGAGGTTTTAGAAAAGGTGAATTAGCTTTAAGTATGAAATAAAGGCCTATTATAACACTAAGCTTTTACAAAAAGAACAAGAGGCTTCTATTAGTATACTTTTGAAATTATCTAAATATTGAATTGAAAAATATTTTAAAAGTGCTGGCTCTCCAGAAAAATTAAGTCCAACAGTCACACATCAATCCTGAAACCCTACGCATCAAATGAAGAGATAAAGTACTCAGCCAAGCACCGAATGGAATAAGAAACTGACCAAGAACAGACAGCGAGGAGAGATACATGCAGAGGTCCCCTATCAGCTACCACAACACGGATCTGCCATCTTGGACTCCTATCAGATGTTAGCGAACAGGGGGTACAAGAAAGCAGCTTCACGGAGCTTCCAGCAGGAGACAGAACAACCAGTAAACAGCGATATATGCTTTCCCACCCCCCACCCATCTTCACCCCCACTTAGCCTGCTCTGCTTCCTGCAGCCACAGTCTCTTGGCCGGGAAGCACACCAGTGTCTCTTGGATTCCACCTGACCGCACTGGCCGGCTCCCTGAGTGCCTTCTGTTGGCTATTGGTGCTGCTTTTTGCCGATTCTTTAGATTTCTTCCTTACCTCTCACCACCTCCCCCTAATTTCTCTCAAATACCTGGCTCCGTGGGTCATCTTTGCTTCTTCCTGAAAGGCTGCAAAACACCACTTGACTGTGAAACTGCTTCCCGACCAGTGCCTCCAAGCTGGTAGGACCCCCCAGGGTTTTTTTTGTTTGTTTGCTCTGATTTGTTGTTTTGACTTGTTTGTTTGTTTTCTTTTTCTTTTTTCAGCTTGGGACCCCCTTCAAGCCTGGCAGTACCACACGGCTTGGAAGTTACTCTGTGTAGACTCACAGGGACATCTCTGGGAGCATTTTGTTTTTCCTGTTTTCTTTGATTTTTTTTTGTTTCTTTGCTTTGTTTTCTTCTCTCTCGTATTGCCTTTTTATCTTTCTTCATTTCCAGGTTCTCGATTTATTCATTTTTTTCTTTTACCCTTTTTCTTTTTTTAATTTTTATTTTCCCTCATTTCTCAGTCTCTCATCTCTCCACTCTAATAGCAAGCTCCCTTAGCACTTTTTTTTTGTTTGTATGTATACTTTTGGCTCTTGATCCTCTCTCCTCTCTCTCATCTTTCCCATACCCATCTTAGCTCCACACATTACAATCTACCCCGTCCTTCCTGCCTCCCTGCACTGTATGCTGAACATCACACTCCCAAGTAGCACAGGCACGGCCTACTGGAACCGGCCCTGCACTGATTCCTGGTCTGCACTGTCAGCCCTGGTACATGCCACAAACAACTCATCCCAGAAACTCCCTTTCAGCTAGACCTGCCCTGCTGAACCATACCTTAGTGACTGACCATGCCCATTGGAGAAGGTGGTGAAAAATATCGTGCCCACACATGAGCAAACAATAAAGAACGCACAGCCCAACTGCTCAGACATAACCAACTAAAACAAAACAGCAGGATGAAACAAACAAATCTACAATCAATAAATGAGAAAAATAACCACTGAAAGCCCTGAACACAGCAGACAATATCAAAACATTTTAAAAAAAACAGGACAAGATGGCTCCAGTAGGCTTTCAAAACAAAACACCAGATGACCTTCCAATAGAAGAAAATGCACTAGACCTAACTGATAGGGAATTCAAATCTCAGTATTCAGAATTATCCAAGAGTTGAAGCAAAAAGCAGACAAAAATGAGGAAAAAAAAAAAAGACAAATTCATGGGAAAGGCAGACAAATTCATGAAAAATACATACAAAAATTGGAAGGATTCAAGAAAATAATAATACAGGAACAAAATGCTAAAATAAATTTACAACTAGAAATCATATAAAAACAACAATTAGAAATCCAAAAGATAAACAACAAGATTTCAGAAATAGACAGTGTCATAGAAGGGCTGAGGAGCAGGTTTGAAACGATGAAAGATAGGATCAATACAATTGAAGACAAACACTTGGACACAACTCTGAGGAAAAATCAGAAAAAAGAATGAAGAAAAATGAAGAAACCCTGATAATTATTTGGGATAAAAGCGAAAGCAAAAATTTGTGAGTGATTGGAGTTCCAGAACAGGAGGAGAAAACAGAAAACACAGAGATGATCACTGAAGAACTGCTGACAGAAAACTTCCCCAATATCATGAAAGATGAAAAGCTG